>NC_069500.1:856532294-856772597 GCF_027579735.1 Bombina bombina
CAGTAATGTGCCGAAACGTTATGTCCTCTTTTTAAATTTATATCAATAAATTAGCTTTAATACAAAGACCAGTGAGTGCCTGTATCTTTTGATCGAATTTGGATATCTTTTAGCAGTGCACCGTGGAATTTCTATTGACTGGTGAGATTGTGCTGTCCTCCTTTGGGATAGAGAGATAGATAGGATATATAGATAGATAGATAGATAGATAGATAGATATAGTTTTGACAGGTAAAGAAATAAAGCAAGGCTCTATTTCTGTTTATATAGAGTGATAGAAAAAAAAATCTAAAAACATAATTTATGCTTACCTGATAAATTTATTTCTCTTGCGGTGTATCCAGTCCACGGATCATCCATTACTTGTGGGATATTCTCCTTCCCAACAGGAAGTTGCAAGAGGATCACCCACAGCAGAGCTGCTATATAGCTCCTCCCCTAACTGCCATATCCAGTCATTCGACCGAAACTAGCCGAGAAAGGAGAAACAATTAGGTGCAGTGGTGACTGTAGTTTAAAATTTAGATCTGCCTTAAAAGGACAGGGCGGGCCGTGGACTGGATACACCACAAGAGAAATAAATTTATCAGGTAAGCATAAATTATGTTTTCTCTTGTTAGGTGTATCCAGTCCACGGATCATCCATTACTTGTGGGATACCAATACCAAAGCTAAAGTACACGGATGAAGGGAGGGACAAGGCAGGTACTTAAACGGAAGGGACCACTGCCTGTAGAACTTTTCTCCCAAAAATAGCCTCCGAAGAAGCAAAAGTATCAAATTTGTAAAATTTAGAAAAGGTATGAAGCGAAGACCAAGTCGCCGCTTTGCAAATCTGTTCAACAGAAACCTCATTTTTAAAGGCCCAGGTGAAAGCCACAGCTCTAGTAGAATGAGCTGTAATCCTTTCAGGGGGCTGCTGTCCAGCAGTCTCATAGGCTAAGCGTATTACGCTCCGAAGCCAAA
Source organism: Bombina bombina (assembly GCF_027579735.1). NCBI lineage: Eukaryota > Metazoa > Chordata > Amphibia > Anura > Bombinatoridae > Bombina > Bombina bombina. The sequence goes on from NC_069500.1 coordinate 856,533,261, forward strand.
AAGAAAGAGGTTGCCGAAGCCTTTTGACCTCTCCTCTGTCCAGAGTAAACAACAAACAGGGAAGATGTTTGACGAAAATCTTTAGTCGCTTGTAAGTAAAACTTTAAAGCACAGACTACGTCCAAATTATGTAAAAGACGTTCCTTCTTTGAAGAAGGATTAGGACACAATGATGGAACAACAATCTCTTGATTGATATTCTTGTTGGAAACTACCTTAGGTAAAAACCCAGGTTTTGTACGCAGAACTACTTTATCTGTATGGAAAATCAGATAAGGAGAATCACATTGTAAAGCTGATAACTCAGAGACTCTACGACCCGAGGAAATAGCCATCAAAAACAGAACTTTCGGGGGGCGGGGCCAACCGCCAAAGAGATCAGTCGCATCTGAACAGAGCTCCAGGATTATGGATTAAAGAAGTGGAAATATCCCTGTATCATAAGCCTACTACTACATCTAAGAGCTCATGAGCACTCGTTTAAGCACGCAGTGAGGAGAACAATCATCTGCAGAGGATATATATACAGCTTTAATCTTGCGACTTTGCTGGGTTGTAAGCGCAGCCATTTTCTCTCCAGGCCCTCCCACAGAAGCATAGGCTGACGGTGGATTCAATGACCTACAATATGTTCCCTCTGTGGATGCCATAGCCATCATTATTCCTTATCTCTATGGGCTAACCTATAAACCCGGTGTTATAACTGACAGCCTGTTGTGACCAGCCTTTATCGCAGTGTGGTCTACAAGATGGACGCCATCAGCATGCTTGGGGAATTAGCTTGCATGCTAGCAAAGCACCACGCTGCCTTTGAGGAGACCTTATGCATTGCTCTCGACACAAGCGATATCTGTGTGCCTCAGCTGTCTACACAGCCGACTCCCGGTACGGAGGGTAGCGCTTTGGAACCCTGGTGTCAGGGTGAGGACGTTTCATACAGTGAGGCTCCATTATCTACAAAGGCGGTAAGAGACTTTCATCTGAGGCCTGATGCCTGTGAAACACGGCTCGGTTCACAGATCCTTTGCGACTGCACGCAGGACTTGCTGACCTCCATATTGATGCCTGTGAGAAGTGCGCTTTTTGAGGGCGCTAATTACTACCTGGTCTGCCGTGATATTAACCCCACAGAACTTGGAACAAAGTCAGTATTAGAAGAAATTTCCCCCCTGCGACAACATCTTTGTCTTATGACTTTTCTGGCACCTAAAGGGAATCCGCTTCCCAAGTCGACTGCAAAGTTATGGAAAGCAGGCATAGGTTAGCAAATAGTATGCCCCACTGCCTACTAACTGTTGATTAATACTCTGGACATACTGCCATATAGATAAGCTTACCTCCAATTTGCTCACACGTTCACATTGTATATAGGTTCTGTTCATTATTGAGCAAAGTTTGTTTCTCCATATTGTTGATCTATTATGTGAAATATCGTATTTAATGAAAATGCTATCAGTTCATATATGTTTTAAATGATTTTTCACTTTGCATATAATGTCTCTTACGCAATGTATTTGGCATACTGAGATATGTATTTTTTTATTGTCACATATGTTTGCTTATCTATTTGTAAGCTAATATACTCACCTATGTAAGCTCACACATCAACCATCTACACATCTCTCCTCACTGTGCTTAAGGATAACATATGCTGAGATCCCTGAGTTGTATGCTGTCTCCATATAAAGTGAGATACTATAGTTCTTGAGATTATAGGGATAGCTTAGTTTAGCTTAGTTTCAGAGAAGTGTTTTAGGACAGTGTTACTCTTATGTGAGACTTAGATTAAGCTAATCCAGCATATGACACATTCGCCTATCTATCTTATATGGCTACTGCTGTTCAGCTTCTATATACTTTGAATACTGAGTCCTGTTTCCCTATAGCATAGGCGTAGCCAGCGGCTGAGGCGGCGCCCTAACATTTATTGTATATAGCATTGTAGCTATTATCTCAAACTCAATTGTCCTACTCCATTTCTTATAATAATACTATTCCTCTGTTGCTAGTATCTAATTTGTATAGAAGAGTGTTGTTTGTTCCCACATTCCTTCAAGCTATGGGGTTCAGCTGGTAACTTAGGAGCAATCTTACATAATTAGTGGCGTTTTATATTATGAGGATCTCATCCTAGTTCCCACACTTCACCTCTGCCTACACCCATAGTTTGTACACCTATGATGTTTCCTATATTTTAATTTAAACGGGCTACTTAAGGCGCTTGTATAGCGCATTCAATGACTAAATACTAAATATATTATATTCGCAGCTACTGTTTGAGGTTTACTTCATCTGCCTATGATACTCCTATATTTTAATAGCCTCATTAGGTATATATTTTATCCATCGTATAAAAGTTCCCACCCCCGCCCCTCCATCTCCATAATGAACCTCCTCTTTTAGGAGGGCTGCTCATGCGGCTTCTCTTGCTTATGCCACAATCCACCTATACCCATATGTCCTACCCTATTATTTGCATAGCAGACCTGTATTCTCATTTTTGCTTTTATTTAACATATCGATTGCTAAACCATTCTAAGTTTATAGGTCTAAAAATTATCACTCACACTGCTGATTCAGAAAAAGAGGTTCCAGTTTCTCCTATAAGACTTGTTATATTGAGAACTTTATCTTCCAGAAGTTGTTAAATTGAAATGTACCATCTATATTTGTTTTATTGATGTGATGTTATGTTTAAGTTGCATTGTTATCGCACAACCTCAATAAAATAATAAATATAAAAAATAAATAAAAAAAAAACAGAACTTTCCAAGATAAAAGTTTGATATCAATGGAATGAAGGGGTTCAAACGGAACTCCTTGAAGAACCTTAAAAACCAAGTTTAAGCTCCATGGAGGAGCAACAGGTTTAAACACAGGCTTAATTCTAACCAAAGCCTGACAAAATGCCTGGACGTCTGGAACCTCTGCCAGACGCTTGTGCAAAAGGATAGACAGAGCAGAAATCTGTCCCTTTAAAGAACTAACTTATAATCCTTTATCCAAACCCTCTTGGAGAAAGGACAATATCCTATGAATCCTAACCTTACTCCATGAGTAATTCTTGGATTCACACCAATGAAGTTATTTGCGCCATATCTTATGGTAGATTTTCCTGGTTACAGGCTTTCGTGCCTGTATTAAGGTATCAATGACTGACTCGGAGAAGCCACGCCTTGATAAAATCAAGCGTTCAATCTCCATGAAGTCAGTCTCAGAGAAATTAGATTTGGATGATTGAAAGGACCTTGTAGTAGAAGGTCTTGTCTCAGAGGCAGAGGCCAAGGTGGAAAGGATGACATGTCCACCAGGTCTGCATACCAGGTCCTGCGTGGCCACGCAGGCACGATCAAGATAACTGATGCTCTCTCCTGTTTGATTTTGGCAATCAGTCGAGGGAGCAGAGGAAACGGTGGAAACACATAAGCCAGGTTGAACCACGGTGCTGCTAGAGCATCTATCAGCGTCGCTTCTGGGTCCCTGGACCTGGATCCGTAGCAAGGAAGCTTGGCGTTCTGGCAAGACGCCATGAGATCCAATTCTGGTGTGCCCCAACGATGAACCAATTGAGCAAACACCTCCGGATGAAGTTCCCACTCCCCCGGATGAAAAGTCTGACGACTTAGAAAATCCGCCTCCCAGTTCTCTACACCTGGGATATGGATCGCTGATAGATGGCAAGAGTGAGTCTCTGCCCAGCGAATTATCTTGGAGACTTCTAACATCGCTAGGGAGCTCCTTGTCCCCCCTTGATGGTTGATGTAAGCCACAGTCGTGATGTTGTCCGACTGAAATCTGATGAACCTCAGGGTTGCTAACTGAGGCCAAGCTAGAAGAGCATTGAATATTGCTCTTAGCTCCAGAATATTTATTGGCAGGAGTTTCTCCTCCTGAGTCCACGATCCCTGAGCCTTCAGGGAATTCCAGACTGCACCCCAACCTAGAAGGCTGGCATCTGTTACAATTGTCCAATCTGGCCTGCGAAAGGTCATACCTTTGGACAGATGGACCCGAGATAGCCACCAGAGAAGAGGATCTCTGGTCTCTTGATCCAGATTTAGCAGAGGGGACAAATCTGTGTAATCCCCAGTGGACTGAGCATGCATAATTGCAGCGGTCTGAGATGTAGGCGCGCAAATGGCACTATGTCCATCGCCGCTACCATTAAGCTGATCCCTTCCATGCACTGAGCCACAGAAGGGCGCGGAATGTAGTGAAGAACACGGCAGGAATTTAGAAGCTTTGATAACCTGGACTCCGTCAGGTAAATTTTCATTTCTACAGAATCTATCAGAGTTCCTAGGAAGGAAACCTTTGTGAGGGGTGACCCTTTCCCTCGTTCACTTTCCACCCATGCGACCTCAGAAATGCCAACACTATGTCCGTATGAGATTTGGCAATTTGGAAGTTTGACGCCTGTATCAGGATGTCGTCTAGATAAGGGGCCACTGCTATGCCCCGTGGTCTTAGGATTGCCAGAAGAGACCCCAGAACCTTTGTAAAAATTCTTGGGGCTGTAGCTAACCCGAAGGGAAGAGCCACAAACTGGTAATGCCTGTCTAGAAAGGCATTGTTACAAACTGCTGTTTGTAACTGGCCCTTTAAATGGAAAATTGCCCTGTTTCCCTGGATTTTGGAGAAGCTTATTTGCCAGCCTCCTTCCACATGACTATGGCCCCTGGAAGATTGTGCCCCTGAAAACATTAACTTTTATTGGGTGTGTATGGCCCTTTAAGAACCGTCTGGGGACATATTGTGACTTTGGTGAACAATGCCCCTTTAAGACTATGTCCCCAGACCTGTGAAATGACTTGTCCCTGGCTTTCTCCCACTTGGTTCAGTTTCATTGTGTGCCATTAAGTGCTATGTGACAGACCCTTCGGTCAGAACTACAGAGATAACTTTGTTCAGCTTCAAGAAGCATTCTAAATACAAGTTTGCTGGGATCAGCTCTAATTAAGTTTAGTGATAAAACTTTCCCATTGTCTAATCAGACTTCTAGTAGTGATAAGGTGGACTGCATTGTTTTATTGTGTGTAAAATGTTATCTGCTGAAGTAATGTTGTGGCCTGTCAAAGGGAGTGTCGCTCTATCTAATATCAAATGTGTGATGGGGGATTTTATGCCTCCCCCTGAGAGTGTCCTGTTTGCATGTAACCTCAATAAAAAGCAGGCTGTGTGCTCCAGCACATCAGACCTATTTTTGACCCTCTAACTTGCAGCTTTGACTCATGTTTGTAGGGGACAGCTTATAATCACTACAGGGATTGCTATGCTCTTCATACTCCCTTAGCTACAGGGATTGCTACAGAAGGAAGAGGTTCACCTACTGGAGCCTGGTCATAGGTCCAGGGCGCAGAGCAGACGGCGAGATACCAGCCCAGCAGCGGTGGTTCATAGAGTCTGCATTACTTATGGTGGCTACGCAGCAGTTATAGAGTGTCCACGGTGCTGCTGCTCCTTTGGTGAGCGCTAGGAGCATCCTTTTCTACGGTCCAACTTCCAGCCAGCCTGGAGGCAACCGTAACATATGGCGGCAGCGGTGGGATTGGCGTCCTAGCGCAAGGAGCAGCACCACAACAGCACTGGTATCGTAGGAGAGTAATTGAGGACAACGCTAGCCACTGCGCAGCGTCCCTACCTACAGCAGCATGGAGCTGACAAGATACTGGTCAGAACCATGTGAAGAGCACCTCAACCGGATCCGTCGCTATGAGGGCGCGGATTTCGTTCCAGAGGTAAAGAGGCGGCTAGTCCGATATGGTCCAGACCCTGCGCAGGAGGTAGTCAGTCGCATCATCCGGGAATTGGATACGGAGAACAAAGCGGCATGAGCCTTTGAGCGCCAACTGTGGAGTTTGAGGGTATGGACACCTGGTCTCTCTCCCCAGCCGCAGCATGTTCCACAGGGAGAGGAGAGCAGCGACCTCCCTCCCCAGCAGCAGTATACTGTGCAGAGGGAAGAGACAACCGGTCTCCTTCCCCAACCCCAACCAGAGATACCAGAGGCAGCAGGCCTCATAGACTGGTCCTGGGAGGACCCCCAGCAGGCAGGTGGAGATGGGACCGCAGTGTCTCTACCGGCCCTACAGGGATGCTGGGCAGGCGGCCCAGATCCCCAGCGACAGACCCAGCTACAGGGAGGGGAGAGCATCGACCTCCCTCCCCAGCCGGAGTGTGCCTTCCAGGGAGAGGAGACAACCGGTCTCTCTCCCCAGCCGCAGCATGTTCCACAGGAAGCGGAGAGCATCGACCTCCCTTCCCAACGGCCGCCGGAGTATCAGGAGGAGGAGGTAAGCCAATCTCCCCCTCCCCAACTAACTCCTAACTTGGGCCCAGGGTTAACAGTGGAGATGTTAACCCCCACTGACCCCCACGTTCCCTTTGCCACCGGGCAGGACTATGCCCCAATTCCCCCAGCAGAAGAGCTGGCATCAGGACAGAGCGCTGCTGGCCTCTGCCCCACAGACCTTGTCCTTGTTACAGAACTGGCCTGCAAACCCCTCACCCCAGCAGAAGCGCTGGCACCAGGGCAGAGTGCCGCTGGCCTCTGCCCGCCAAGTACCATCAGCTATTTGCCCAGCTGCGCCAGGAAGGCCGAGGATGCTACACTTTCATCCTACAACCTGGAACTTACAGGCCAGTACTATGTATTGTGGGGGGGCTACTTTGCTGCTAACGATTATTTGTGGGTGGGTTGCGAGACTAACTTAGGCACTGACCGGTAGAAGGTCAGGTGCCTGGTTAGTCTCCCTCCAAAAGGGGAGATATGTTACAAACTGCTGTTTGTAACTGGCCCTTTAAATGGAAAATTGCCCTGTTTCCCTGGATTTTGGAGAAGCCTATTTGCCAGCCTCCTTCCACATGACTATGGCCCCTGGAAGATTGTGCCCCTGAAAACATTAACTTTTATTGGGTGTGTATGGCCCTTTAAGAACCGTCTGGGGACATATTGTGACTTTGGTGAACAATGCCCCTTTAAGACTATGTCCCCAGACCTGTGAAATGACTTGTCCCTGGCTTTCTCCCACTTGGTTCAGTTTCATTGTGTGCCATTAAGTGCTATGTGACAGACCCTTCGGTCAGAACTACAGAGATAACTTTGTTAAGCTTCAAGAAGCATTCTAAATACAAGTTTGCTGGGATCAGCTCTAATTAAGTTTAGTGATTAAACTTTCCCATTGTCTAATCAGACTTCTAGTAGTGATAAGGTGGACTGCATTGTTTTATTGTGTGTAAAATGTTATCTGCTGAAGTAATGTTGTGGCCTGTCAAAGGGAGTGTCTCTCTATCTAATATCAAATGTGTGATGGGGGATTTTATGCCTCCCCCTGAGAGTGTCCTGTTTGCATGTAACCTCAATAAAAAGCAGGCTGTGTGCTCCAGCACATCAGACCTATTTTTGACCCTCTAACTTGCAGCTTTGACTCATGTTTGTAGGGGACAGCTTATAATCACTACAGAGATTGCTATGCTCTTCATACTCCCTTAGCTACAGGGATTGCTACAGAAGGAAGAGGTTCACCTACTGGAGCCTGGTCATAGGTCCAGGGCGCAGAGCAGACGGCGAGATACCAGCCCAGCAGCGGTGGTTCATAGAGTCTGCATTACTTATGGTGGCTACGCAGCAGTTATAGAGTGTCCACGGTGCTGCTGCTCCTTTGGTGAGCGCTAGGAGCATCCTTTTCTACGGTCCAACATCCAGCCAGCCTGGAGGCATCCCTTAACAGGCATACCTTAGGAACCGATGATGATCTTTGTGAATCGGTATGTGAAGGTAAGCATCCTTCAAATCCACTGTGGTCATGTACTGACCCTCCTGGATCATAGGTAGGATTGTCCGAATAGTTTCCATTTTGAACGATGGAACTCTGAGGAATTTGTTTAAGATCTTTAGATCCAAAATTGGTCTGAAGGTTCCCTCTTTTTTGGGAACCACAAACAGATTTGAATAAAATCCCTGTCCTTGTTCCATCTGTGGAACTGGATGGATCACTCCCATTATTAGGAGGTCTTGCACACAGCGTAAGAATGCCTCTTTCTTTATCTGGTTTACAGATAATCTCGAAAGGTGAAATCTCCCTTGTGGGGTGAAGCTTTGAAGTCCAGAAGATATCCCTGAGATATGATCTCCAACGCCCAGGGATCCTGAATATCTCTTGCCCACGCCTGGGCGAAGAGAGAAAGTCTGCCCCCTACTAGATCCGTTGCCGAAATAGGGGGCCGTTCCTTCATGCTCTCTTAGAGGCATCAGCAGGCTTTCTGGCCTGCTTACCTTTGCTCCAGGCCTGGTTTGATTTCCAGGCCGGCTTGGATTGCGCAAAAGTTCCCTCTTGTTTTGTAGCAGAGGAAGTTGATGCTGCACCTGCCTTGAAGTTTCGAAAGGCACGAAAATTAGACTGTTTCGCCCTTGATTTGGCCCTGTCCTGAGGAAGGGTATGACCCTTACCTCCAGTAATGTCAGCAATAATTTCCCTCAAACTAGGCCCGAATAGGGTCTGCCCCTTGAAGGGAATGTTAAGTAATTTAGACTTTGAAGTCACATCAGCTGACCAAGATTTAAGCCATAGCGCCCTACGCACCTGGATGGCGAATCCAGAATTCTTAGCCGTTAGTTTAGTCAAATGAACAATGGCATCAGAAACAAAAGAATTAGCTAGCTTAAGTGTTCTAAGCTTGTCAAGTATTTCAGTCAATGGAGTAACTGTCTGAAAGGCCTCTTCCAGAGACTCAAACCAGAACGCCGCAGCAGCAGTGACAGGAGCAATGCATGCAAGGGGCTGCAGGATAAAACCTTGTTGAATAAACATTTTCTTAAGGTAACCTTCTAATTTTTTATCCATTGGATCTGAAAAAGCACAACTGTTCTCGACAGGGATAGTGGTACGCTTTGCTAAAGTAGAAACTGCTCCCTCCACCTTAGGGACCGTCTGCCATAAGTCCCGTGTGGTGGCGTCTATTGGAAACATTTTTCTAAAAATAGGAGGGGGGGAAAACGGCACACCGGGTCTGTCCCACTCCTTAGTAATAATTTCTGTAAACCTTTTAGGTATTGGAAAATACGTCTGTACACACCGGCACCGCGTAGTTTTTATCCAGTCTACACAATTTCTCTGGCACTGCAATTGTGTCACAGTCATTCAGAACAGCTAAAACCTCTCCAAGCAACACCCGGAGGTTCTCAAGCTTAAATTTAAAAGTAGACATATCTGAATCAGGTTTCCCCGAGTCAGAGACGTCACCCACAGACTGAAGCTCTTCATCAGCTTCTGCATATTGTGACGCAGTATCAGACATGGGCCTTAAAACATCTGGGCGCTCTGTATTACGTCTAACCCCAGAGCTATCGCGCTTTCCTCTGAATTCAGGCAGTCTGGTTAATACCGCTGACAGGGTATTATCCATGATTGCCGCCATGTCCTGCAAAGTAATCGCTATGGGCGTCTTTGATGTACTTGGCGCCATTTTAGCGTGAGTCCCTTGAGCGGGAGTCAAAGGGTCCGACACGTGGGGAGAGTTAGTCGGCATAACTTCCCCCTGCCTTTAAGAGAAACAAATTTTGCCAAAATTTTAAATAACAGTGAAAAAAGGCAGTTAAACTAACGAAATTTTTACAGTGTATGTAACAAGTTAGCAGAGCATTGCACCCACTTGCAAATGGATGATTAACCCCTTAATACAAAAAACAGATTAACAAAACGAAAAATATGTTTTTTAAACAGTCATAACAACTGCCACAGCTCCTACTTTTGAAGCCTTTTGAGCCCTTCAGATGTCCTATAGCATGCAGGGGACTGCTGAGGGAAGCTGAATGTCACAGTTTGTAATTTTAACTGCACCAACTGTAACTTTTATAATATAACAGTGGAAAGCCTCTAGGAAACTGTTTCTAGGCAAAAATAAAGCCAGCCATGTGGAAAAAACTAGGCCACAATAAGTTTTATCACCAAAGCATATATAAACGCGATTAAACATGCCAGCAAACATTTTATATTGCACATTAATCAGAGTATATACCTCTGATAGCAAGCCTGATACTAGTCGCTATTAAATCACTGAATTTAGGCTTTAACTTACATTAATCCGGTATCAGCAGCATTTTCTAGCAAATTCCATCCCTAGAAAAAGTTAAACTGCACATACCTTATTGCAGGATACCCTGCACGCCATTCTCCCTCTGAAGTTACCTCACTCCTCAGACATATGTGAGAATAGCAGTGGATCTTAGTTACTTCTGCTAAGATCATAGAAAAACGCAGGCAGATTCTTCTTCTAAATGCTGCCTGAGATAAAATAGCACAACTCCGGTACCATTTAAAAACAAACTTTTGAAGAAAAAACTAACTATATTTTACCACTTTCCTCTTACTACCTCCAGCTATGTTGAGAGCTTGCAAGAGAATGACTGGATATGGCAGTTAGGGGAGGAGCTATATAGCAGCTCTGCTGTGGGTGATCCTCTTGCAACTTCCTGTTGGGAAGGAGAATATCCCACAAGTAATGGATGATCCGTGGACTGGATACACCTAACAAGAGAAATTGCTATTTTGGGCATGTTTTTCTCTGAGAGTCCCTGTAGTGAAAGGATTAACAAAAAGACTTGCCTTAGACATTCAAGTAAAAATTAAACTTTAATGATTCAGATAGGGCATGCAATTTAAAAAAAAATAATTCCAATTTACTTTGTTGAAAGCTAAACCTAGGTAGGCTAATTTCTAAGCCATTGAAGGCCACCTCTTTGCTCAGTGCATTTTGACAGTTTTCCAAAGCTAGACAGTGCTAGTTTATGTGTGCCATATAGATAACATTGTATTCACTCCCATGGAGTTATTTATGAGTCAGCACTGATTGGCAAAAATGCAAGTCTGTCAAAAGAACTGGAATAAGGGGCGGTCTGCAGAGGCTTAGATACAAGGTAATTGCAGAGGTAAAAAGTATATTGAAAGGGATAGTAAACACCAAAAATTTTAGTTTTTAAAAAGATAGATAACCCCTTTATTTACCATTCCCGATAACCAACTCTGTTATAGAAATATACCTTTTACCTCTGTAATTACCTTGTATCTAAGCTTCTGCAGACTGCCTCCTTATCTCAGATCTTTTGACAGACTTGCATTTCAGGCAATTAGTGCTGACTCTTAACTCCACGTGTGTGAGCGCAATGTTATTTATATTAAACACGTGAACACTAATGCACTCTAGCTGTGAAAAACTGTCAAATGCATTCAGACAAGATGCGGCCTTCAAGGTGTTACGGTACCAACAGGATACCAAGGGTTAATACCAGGGAACAATGTCCTGCATACAGAATCAGCACTTCACAACCTCGATCAGTTTCCCTGCAAACATGAGACCAAGCTCCACATTTCAGGTTTAAAAAAGAATATATTTATTAAAGGCTGAATGCCTAGTATTTATACAGGTTTTGACCCCAGATGGGGGGGGGGGTTGAATATAACCCTGGCTTCAGGTTACAGAGGGCATTGGTTAAACAGTAAAGCAAACATATGAACAATGCATCAAACCTCTAAGAATTGTCTATTCACAGGTAAAATAGATTAACATATTAAGTACTCAGACAATCTGATGTTGGGCAGTCTAGTTAACATAATCACACAAAACCCAATCAGTTTACCTAGACAGACTCCTGAGACACAATCAGATCTTAAACATACATAGAATACATCTTATTGCAGAATATAGGAACAGTTCTTATTAGCTATAAAGTCTTTTATGCCCACTTGGCTTATAGAGTCACAATTGCTCCCACAAGGGGCACTCACACCCTGTACCCATCCTGTATTTATGGATACAGGGTGACATAGACATAAGACAGAGTTATGAAAGTACATGGGGTGTCCAGCATATAAAATTCCATATTTCCATGCAGTCTCTGGGTATCCTTAAGCCCATGTACCTCCAGCCCAAAGAATGTTCCATAACAGGCCCTCCAATGTACAGTGGCGAGATTGGAAAAGGGGAGAGATGTGACAAAACCAAACAGACTAACAGGGTATCTGACCTCCTGCCGGTCAGTGCCCTGGTTAGTCCAGCAACCCACCCATAAAACACAATTAGTAGTACAGCCCACCCACAATAAATGGTTACTACACCCGAGTACGGGGAAAACTTGTCCATGTCCAGGTGCCTCACCACAGCTGTGTGGGGGACTGGTACGCTGAATTGGTGGGTTGCGAGGTGGGCAGAGACCAGCTGTACTCTGCCCGGGTGCCAGCACTACCATGGAAGTAGCCTGGTGGGAGCCTGGTTGCTGGAGGGGGAGACCGACTGTCTCCCCTTTGGATACATAGCTGTGCTGCTGGAGGGGGAGACCAATCGTCTCCCCTTTGGCTAAACAGCCGTGTTGCTGGGGGACAGGACCAACTGTCCCTACCCCTTGTAACGCAGCCTGCCGCTGGGGAATGGAGTCTGGGCTCCCAATTCCCTGTATATTCCTCTGCTGCTGGGGGACAGGACCATCAAACTCCTCTCCCTCTGGTTTGTCATGCTCAGCTGTCCAGGGTATATACTGTGCCATATACCACCAGAGCGCCTGGTAGGCATGTCAGTTTGCTGGGACAATCCATCTGTATTCCCGTTATGAGAGAGAATTCCTGTCCATACAAACAAGGGTTCAAATTCCTCAGTGCCCAGACCAGGGCCAAACAGTCCTTCAAAATCCCATCAGCTTCTTTACGAGTTTTCTGTACCTGCTCTTTATAGGTATCCACAATCCCTTCATACTGACATAGGGTGCCCTTGAGTTGCTGCACCTCACTATGAGCCAGCGTCAGCTTCTCCTCAAGTGTCGCTAAGTTTGTCTTTAAGGTTTCATGTCCCACTCTCAAGCTGGTGTTTTCTGCAGTCTGTCGGTGCAGCTTGTCTAGCAGAGATTCACGTTCTAAACGTGCTTTTTCCTCTGCGCTCCTCTTCTCCTTCATCAGCGCATTGTAACGGGACCTCCACATATCAATAGCGGATAGAGATTTACTGAGCTCAGCGTCCTGGGGCTTAGCAGCAGGTGGGTCAGTCTCTGCTGCACGGATCTGGGCACGGGTAGTCACAGAGTTAACATCAGCGGGACCCATAGGAGCGTAGGCAGAAACAAGGGGGGCCCAAGTCATTTCCAAGAAGAACATCAGCAGGTAAGTCCTTCTTGACCCCCACATTCACAGGTCTAGCGCCCACTCCCCAATCCAAAATGTACCCTGGCAACAGGTAGGCTGAACACATCGCCCCCTGCTACCCTCAAAGCCACAGTGTCTCCAGTGTACTGTTTCTCAGACACCAAGTTCTTTTGAAGCAAGGTCATGGTAGCACCAGTATCCCGTAGACCACTGACCTTCTTCCCATTCACTTTAACCAGTTGCCGGTTATTCCGGTGGGCAGCTTGCACAAGGTCTGCCTCATGTAGGATGCTCCAGCATTCTTGCGCCTCTACGTAGCGGGCTGAGGATTACGTGGGATTCCGCCGGCGGGTCTTCTCCAGGACTGCGCTTGGTTCGCTGCGTTTAGGGGACACTCTGGTCTTTTGTGCCCTAGTTGCTTACATCTAAAGCACCGAATAGGTTGTGAGTAGCACCGCAAATTGAACAGGGCTCTCTGAGGGTAGTTCGTGGCCGGAGGCCGTGTGGTATAGCGGTGCGCCAGGGTTTGGTAACTGGCAGCTGCTGGGGTGACTGGGGGTCTGTACTCCACTCTAGCAGGGGGCTTAGTGGTAGCAGTGTCCAGTTTGCGGGCATCCGTATACTCATCTGCCAAGCGAGCCGCTTCCTGCAGGGTGGAGGGTTTACGGTCCCGAACCCACTCTCGAACTCCTGCGGGTAACTTGTCGAAGCAATGTTCCAACAGGAATAGCTGCAGCACCTCTTCCCCAGATATGGCTTGGCACCCCGCTATCCAGTGAGCTGCTGTGCGGTGCACCTTACATGCCCACTCAAGGTAGGAATCTCCAGCTAATTTAACAGTGTCTCTGAACCGCCTCCGGTATGCCTCCGGTGTTACCGCATACCTGGAGAGCAGAGCCTCTTTTACAGTATTATAATCCCTGACTTCCTCATCTGGAATGGCCCGAAAAGCCTCTCTGGCCCGGCCAGATAATTTTCCAGATAATATCGTGACCCAGTCCTCTGCGGGTACCTTGTGTAGTGCACATTGCCTCTCAAAATCCGCAAGGTACCCATCAATCTCTCCTTCTGTTTCCAGGAAGTTTTTAAAAGCTGCAAAATTTACTTTTCTCTTTTCCATCTTAGTCAGTATTGTAATAATCCCCCTCTTCCTGAGGTTACTGGCTTGTGTAGTTGCTCTTCTGGGCGATAAGGTTCATTCCGTCGCTTGCCACCAATTGTTACGGTACCAACAGGATACCAAGGGTTAATACCAGGGAACAATGTCCTGCATACAGAATCAGCACTTCACAACCTCGATCAGTTTCCCTGCAAACATGAGACCAAGCTCCACATTTCAGGTTTAAAAAAAGAATATATTTATTAAAGGCTGAATGCCTAGTATTTATACAGGTTTTGACCCCAGATGGGGGGGGGGTTGAATATATTCAGGTTACAGAGGGCATTGGTTAAACAGTAAAGCAAACATATGAACAATGCATCAAACCTCTAAGAATTGTCTATTCACAGGTAAAACAGATTAACATATTAAGTACTCAGACAATCTGATGTTGGGCAGTCTAGTTAACATAATCACACAAAACCCAATCAGTTTACCTAGACAGACTCCTGAGACACAATCAGATCTTAAACATACATAGAATACATCTTATTATAGAATATAGGAACAGTTCTTATTAACTATAAAGTTTTTTATGCCCACTTGGCTTATAGAGTCACAATTGCTCCCACAAGGGGCACTCACACCCTGTACCCATCCTGTATTTATGGATACAGGGTGACATAGACATAAGACAGAGTTATGAAAGTACATGGGGTGTCCAGCATATAAAATTACATATTTCCATGCAGTCTCTGGGTATCCTTAAGCCCATGTACCTCCAGCCCAAAGAATGTTCCATAACAGGCCCTCCAATGTACAGTGGCGAGATTGGTTTTGTCACACAAGGGTTTAGAAATTAGCATATGAGCCTACTTAGGTTTAGCTTTTAACTAAGAATATCAATAGATCAAAGTAAATTAGAAAGTTGTTTAAAATGACTAGCCCTATCTGAATCATGAAAATTTAATTTGGACTTTACTATCCCTTTAATATAACTGTGAATTATCTATCTTTTTAAACAATAAAAAAAATCTGGAGTAAACTGTTCCTTAAAACATGACCCTCAATGTCTTTCAGCTTTTCTAACTCAGTTGTTTTATAGTTAAAAGGGATATTAAAGTAATTTTAATATTGCCTTAGACTATTATTAGGCATATTACCTAAATTTATAAAGTGAGTGTACTAGTTCCATCCACCTTATTTTGATATACACAAGTGCTTACCTATGCAATATGTGAACATTTACTTTTGTGATTCTTTCTATGCACTTGATATGATATTTATATTCTCTAAAAAAAATCAATACAATGGTTTAACCACTTTAATGCACATGATGACCTGTAGGCGCATGGTGAGCCCTTTTTGTCATGCAAGAGGATTGCCAATCAAATGCTGTTTTCGGCCGGTCCTCCGCACTACAGGCCAGGGCTTGTTGGTGGTAGTGTGCTGTACACCCAGGCTTCATGGGAGTGCTGGTGATGTCATTGCGTATGCACATGGTGAAGTCACAAAGGGAGCAGAACGAAGAAGTATTTGAAAGAAAAAAAGAAAAAGAAAAAAAAATCGCCTGTTTTTTCAAATAGTGGAACAGTACTAAAAAGCAGATGTTTGAAAAATGAAGTAAAAAAACTAATGGGGATCTGCTTGGGGATGTTACATTATATGGCATTTTACAGATTTTTAATAAAAACAAAATATCTTGCAATTGATGTATATAAAAGGGAAATTATAGATAGCAGAAATAACAGAAATATTAAAGTGATGTTACACTCAGTTTTTGCAAACCCTATTTAAGTTATTTATTTAACCTATTGTATATGTAGTTAAATTCCCATCTAAGCAATACTATTTAAACATAGTTACAGTACACAATTTAACATTTTGCAATGAAGCAAGTCACATTCTGCCCTCTGAGGCGGCACAATCTCCAATGTTCAGCAGCATCCAATCAGTTGTTCGACAGGCTTACTTCTATGGCAGCGGGACGCGCATGCTCAATATAGCGCACATCTTCCACCATGCTCTTCCAATCAACTTTGGGACGTTAAAGTCTCTAAAAATGCACATTACCAGATTTACACATTAATTTACCTCTAGCAATGCCAGAAAATTAAAGAACCAAACAAGCAGTAGTATTCTTCTGTTCATAGGTTTCCTCCGCCTTTACTACACACTACTCTATTATTCAAGAACGTATAATTGAATAAATATCTGCTCTTTCAGAATGACACTACAACCTACTGGTCCATATCTATCCTTTAGTTCAGGGATGACCAACTGGTGGCCCTAAGGCCTCATGCGGCCCCCTGCACTAGTCTGTGTGGCTCCTGGAACAAAGCAGATCTAAGAGTGTGTGTTAGTTTTTGTGACCCTTGGAGAAATCAAAACTAACAAATGTATGCTTCAGGGTGGCCAAAACTTAAAAGAGCCATCAGGAGGGGAGAGCAGCAAATAGAGGTAACCTCTATTTGCTGTTCTCCTCTCCTGATGGCTCTTTTAACCTTAACTTATATCCCCTGTGCCATGTCAACATTTTAAGGAAGTATTATTTTTTGGTTGTTTAATAGTCAAATTTATATAAGGCCTTTAAGGCTTCAAAAATATATGACGTGCTAGGAAGTTAACTGTTAATAAGGATGTATTTACATTCTAATAAATGTATGAATTATACAATGCATAGATAGAAATTATATGCATATATTATGTAATAAGCAAGGATAAAAAAAATCATCACTCTCTACAACTAAAGATATAACAAGGATTGAGAGGAAAGTCTTAATTTTTACCATATTTAGAAATAAATTAGTGGCTACCTTGAATGTACTAAGTTATTTGAGAACATAATTAAAAAATTATTTTCTTGAATTTGTCCAGATAAATAAAAAGTGAGAAAATCCATGAAAGAAAACAAAAAAAAAAAAAAAAAGTGGGCTTGGGTTCCTCTTTCTGTTCTGTAACTGATTTTCAATGAATGATGATAGTCAGTAATTTTGATACATATGAAAGCATTAGCCCACAGAAGAAAACATAACTGCATAAAACTAAAAAAGGAAAACTGGTTTACTGGGCACACTGACTTCTCTCTTCTTTGGGATACCACAATGCTCATACATAAAATGGCATTGCATTCTGTTGAATGAAGATAGGCCATAACAAAGTGACAATATCAATATAGAACCCAACATTGAACGAACAACAAAGGAGCAAAAGATTCAAGCTCTTGGTTTTATTACATTTGTCAAAAATAATAATGGCTATTGCAAAATTTAGATATAGATACTGTATATATTTCAAATTATAAAAAAAAGTCATTAATACAGCATTATATATATATATATATATATATATATATATAAAAAACGTAAAAAGATTGTAATTAAAAGGATAATAAAGTCAAAATTAAACTGGGATAGTGTGCAATTTTAAACAACTTTCCAATTTACTTTTATTATCACATTTGCTTTGTTCTCTTGTTCAACATTGTTGAAGAGTAAATCTGGGTAGGCTGATAACATGTACACAATCTTAAGCATGCCTTGGATTTTATCTTTAACAAAGGATTTCAAGAGAATGGAGAAAATCAGTTAATTGCAAAATTGCATGCTCTATCTGAATCACAAAAGAAAAATTTGGGTTCAGTGTCCCTTTAAAGTGAAAGTTTTTGAAATGCAATGATTTACCAGTGCAGCAAATAAAGGGGACTTCCAGTCATGAAGTATAAAATACTTCATGCTGAAAGTTCCTTTATTAGTCTGCAGTGTTCGCTGCGCTGAGCGCCTCAGTCCACCCACAGCCGAACGCTATTTTTTCAATGAGGTGATGTTTATACTTCTTAGCCAATAGCCATGCAGACCAAATGACATTATGCCAGATAGCTAGCACACTATTGGCTAAGTTCACGTCAGTGATAAGATAGAGTTCCGCCGTGGGCTGCCGGAGGCAGGTTTTGAATAATATTTGACATTTGCTTCTGTGAAAATGATTCATGAAGAAAACAGAAAAAGTATATATTAACTACAAACAGACAGTGTAAGAGAAGGGCCACAGTAGAGCTATATGAGATACTGTGAATAAACGGGGGTTTACAGCACCCAGAAGAGTAATCTCTGTATCAAAAAAGTTTGGTCTGAGATCCCTCAAGGAACCAGACTGACAGGTGCACACAGATTCAGACGATGCAACAGTTTATTTACAACGAACAGTCATCACTGATTAAGCATCATTGCACTTGACTAAACTAGTAAGCATAAATCTACCACTGCAGTGGAAAATACCTACTCAATACTTTTAGCAGTATACTATACATAAAGTAGCAACATCAAATAGTTAACTTGGTTAGGTTATATATGCAGCCACTAATAGTAATATGTTACATGTATCAATATCACAGTTACTTTATATACAACCTGATCCTTAAAATGATAACAGTCCTCCTTGAGAAAGATGGCTATCACGCCAAAGAGAACACAAAGTCCTTTTTCAAGCAAAGCCTGGACATAGGATAAAGATAATTCCAGAATTGATTAGGGTATCTGCAGATTTATTTCAGTTCCCATCCAAAGGAAGCATCAGGATTTGGCTAGCTACAATAACGAGGTAAGAACATCCTCTTGAGCTAGCACACAGTAGTTGCAAAACCAAGTTTGTTGCTAATTTTTGACAAACAAAGCATGTGCAGCTTAACAGAAGATTGCAGTAGAAAAGGGCCGGGTATTCACATTCAGGTACTTGTATACGGTCAACCCAGCACTTTCAACATCTGTTTAGGGATACTGTCACCTGCATTTCAGTCATCCGGACCTTTAAAGAACCGCTTAAGCTGTTGCTTTTCAAAACGTCTGCAAACTGGGTAATTTCACTTTGGCATAGATCGGGACATCCATCTCTGACATCTTTAACCGTCACACCTCCTCCACTTCGAGTCACTTTGCTCCCAAGGACCTTGACTGTGGCGGATAGAGTGTTGTTGCCTTTACTATACTACATACCTCCGGACTTTAGCAATTTGTTAGTTTGTGTCTGTCGTCAATGCGTGTTTCGCCCCACAATGCTGAGCAAAAGCAAGGACCTCATCAGGACTAACAAAACACCTGTGTCTCAAGGCTTTTATTGGATCATAACCAAAGAGAGGGGTGCGGTTACTGCAAAGCTTTTCTTTATATTCATTGGTTATCATAGCCAAGCCTCTCATATTAGCAAAATATAGTCTTGAGAATAACAACATAATGTACTGCATTTATAAACTTATTGCATCAGTCAGAGCCTGCGTGCATCGTTCTGTAAATATGGCCTGTTTATTAGAACACTAGTTTGGGCTGAATTTCAAAATACACTAATATAAAGATTTATATGTAACCTTTTAAAGCCGTTATGCCGTTCTATTCCATCATAATTACACTGGGCTTTAAAGCCGTTATGATGGAATAGAACGCCATAGCTAACGGCTGTCCTGAAGCCTTCGGTGCTTTCAGGATTTGATCGCAGTCTGGAGGGCATTCCTAGGGTTGTAGGAACGCCCCCCAGATGTGATCCAATAATTGAAATCTCGCGATCGTGTGCACGAACGCGTGGTTTCAATTTGTCTACATCAGAACAGTTGTTCCGATGTAGGCACTTTAGCCCTGACACGAAAGGGTTAAATCTTAAAGGGGTATTCTAATGAAAACTTTTTTTGGGGTGAATTAGACTTAGATTGAAAAAACAGGAATTGCAAATACTTCTTACACTATATATATATATATATATATATATATATATATATATATATATATATAAATAAATAAATAAATAAAAACATACATATACGCACACAGGGCTCAAAATTTCCACTAGCCATTGGCGAGTGGAAACTTACCAGTGGCAAGTAAAAGTTAATAAGTGAATGTCTACAAAAATCATATATCCGTGAAAGGGCAAGGATATGTTATTCCTCTATGGCAATAGGGACCCCTACTAGTGCTTAGACTGTTACTTCTGAAAGGGTTAACAGAGGCAGAGAGAGATTGGAGAGGAAAAGTGAAAGTGGAGACAAAGATAGCATTAAGAAAGTGTGGAGCAAGAGGTGAGAGAAAGAGAGTGTAAAGAGAAGATATGGGGGTCTATTTATGAAGCAGCGGATGCTGCTTCTCACCATCTGTGCTTCAGTTCCGACTGAAGCGAAAGTTAAGAAGCAGCGGTCCTAAAACCGCTGCTCCTTAACTCGTCCACCACCTCCGAGGTGGCAGACAGCAATCAGCCCGATTGAATACAATCGGGTTGATTGACACCCCCTGCTAGCCGCCAATCTTCAGGGGGCGTATGCTGTCTGCATTTATCAATGTGCGGTGAACATGATTCGCTATAGCGGATCATGTCTGGCCGCACCTACATAAATAGACCCCATGACCTGAGAGAGAAGGAAGGGGGTAAAAAGAGGGATTAAAGCGAGGAGGAAGTGGAGAAAGATAGATGAGAGATGATAATTGTAAAAAAAAAACATTTCTGGGTCTGCTATGACCTCACATTAATGTTAAGGCTATCTGCTTTCTCTCAGTTCAACAATTTCCTTTTTCTGTCCAACTGTTGTCTTCCTCAGAACATCTAGTTGATGTTTCCAACTGCTGGGCACTTATTTTTGTTAATTTATTTCTGTTTGTAGCATTATTTAAAGTATAAAACAAAAACAATATTAAAAAATTACTGTACAATAAGGTGTTCCACATTGGCTAAACATATGCAAAGGGGGGGGCAAGATCAAAAGTGACGAGTAACATTTTGGGCTGGCTATATACATACACACATACATATGCTCATATACAGTACTAAATAAGAGATTCATAAAGAAAACTAATATATATGTACACACGTGCTCATATACTAAATTGGGTGGTAAAATGCAAATATATGGGAAAGTGTGACATCAGTTGTTTTGACTATGAACGTGCTTGCTATAGAGACACACTGATCTATTTTCTTCACGCTTTTCACATTGTTTTAACCACTGCAAAGAAAGATCATGTAAAAGCGTTAGGAACCATCTATAAAAAACATTTTTTTCTAAACTGAGCTGCTTACAACTGACTTAACAAAAACATACGTAACTGGGTAAAACTGCCACAGCAAACATATAATTATATATGGCTATCCTTACCCAAATTTAAATTAAAAAAACAAACAAAAAAACACAAAAAATGCATTCACGGAGACAGTGTATATGTTGCAAACCATATAAATAGCACTATAGAATCTAAAAAACTATTTAGCCTGTCTTATTCATAATAAAGCACACCACCTATTATTGTGTCTGAACAAAAACATAATTTGTTATTACTTATACAAAATAATTTGTATTCATATTATTTAGTTAAGGCAACTCATTTCGTTTTGACATGCATTTACAAGCAGAAAACACATTTAGTTATGGGAATGGAGCTAGACTTGAAACAAAAATGCATCCCTCAATTAAACATGATCACTTTTAGTAGGGAATTATTTCCATTAAAAGATAGCATCTGTCTATACCTACCTGTAACCCGGTGAGACTGAATAAGGTATTGCGAAAATCCTTTTCCGTTCCCTCCCTCATCTTTTCATATACAGCGCATAGCAAAACAGAAAAACCAAGAGGGGTTGCAATATAAGGGGGGGGGGCGGTTTATGGGGGTGAGGGTGACAACGCATCTAGCTCTATAGTAACACACAGCATAGAGGAATCTAAGGTGATTGTAATACAATGATGTATTCTTATCATTGCACAGAGGATGGCTCTGTGCACGCTCAAATTATTATTAAACGCCACCACTTCAAGCGAATATCACAGCCATACCAGATTATCTCAACCGTTAAGTTTTTCTGCATTTATTTAGGTCTATCTTTTCCTACAACGTAAGAATCCAAATAATATGGATTAACTTGAATCTCCCTAGCAAATCTGTATAACATTGTAATGCTAAAATAAAATGTGATGCATCTATACACAATTACAAGAAACAAAGAACAATACAAGAAACGATAGATGACATATGAATCAAAATAAATGTAATAATAAATTGGGAATATAAAAGCATGGTAATACATAGATTTTGATAAATACCTTTGATACCTCAAGTCCCATCAAAGGTTCAGCCACCTGCGGCGGGATCTGGTCCCTGCCCTATAACGAAGACAACCCATTGCCGAGAAAGCAGCCACTGAGCAAGGTTCAAAATGTAAACAATTATGCAAAACGATATCCGTTTGAAGAAATGGTACAATGATATTATATAGCCATTTCCATTTACTGTTCTGCGTTTTCGTCTAATTTTGGCCTTTTAAAATCCTGCCGTACACAAGCTCAACTTCAAGAAATTAAAATCTCCGACACATTGGATGATTACTGCAGTCACTGCAAATGCCTTTTCTGACTAGCGTCCTAAACCTTTTGTAGCCCATAATCTGTCCATCTTCTTTATATTTTTGCTTACTCCCAAAACTCCATATTTTTCTTGTGCAAATATGTACTTTACTGATAGTATTTGTAGATTCGATGAATAATATATCCACAATGGTAAATCCAACGCGTTGTGCCCTCTCTAGCACTGATATGCTGTGCTTTAGGCTGCTCTCCTTGGCTGGATACAAAACGAATCATCCAAGTGACAAGGGTTGGGATGTGCTTGTGAAACTGCAGGCAGCCACTGTCTCTGTATATGACAAGAAAAAGCCCTTCGCGCATCTGAACGCACAACCCCTTAAAATAAAAATAGACTATATGTTCAGTGGCACGCAACCCCACCGCAGTAGATAAGAGATTGGAGCAAAATCATATAAAATGCAACGGTGACACGGAAATAAAGCAACCTGCAATCCTCAAACGAGCAGAAACCTGCAGCAGGGTTGCAGCTGCTTGGGAAAAAGGCAGAATGAGCAGAATGTGGAGAAAGAGAGGGAGGGGGAGGATGAAACCCTGGATATGGATTTGCTTTTTTTTTTCTCCAGATCTACGGACACAAGCTCCACCTAGCATATTGTAGTGTAAGCTGCAGGCTCAGCAACTCTTACCAAATGGTTCCAATTGTTCATTAGAACCCAGATTTATAAGACGTTTTTACCTGATCCTGGTTTTCTCTAGTCCCAGATGTATGAATCATGGTTTATATTTTTTTCTAAAACTAAACAGATTATTAACACAAATATGAAGCAGGATTGGTTGAATGGAAAATTAGATGTATATAATATTGTCTGCTTATTTTAATTAGTAATGCAATAATTAAAGGGACACTGAACCCAATTTTTTTCTTTCCTGATTCAGATAGAGCATGACATTTTAAGCAACTTGCTGATTGGTGGGTAAATTCATCCACCAATAAAAAAATGCTGTCCAGTGTTCTGACCCAAAACAAAAGCTTAGATGCTGTCTTTTTCAAATAAAGATAGCAAGAGAACGAATACAAATTGTGATACTAGGAGTAAATTAGTAAGTTGCTTAAAATTGCATGCTCTATCTGAATCATGAAAGAAAAAATTTGGGTTCCGTGCCCCTTTAATTTAAACAGGTAGAGTTCTCAGATGATTGGAATTGGGGTTTTTTTTCTTCTAGAAAGTGGATTAAAGTGGAAAAGGGGAGTGGATAGGTATTGAAGTATTTTGTGGGGCAACATTTGAGTCATTAAAAAAATAGTATATTCTTGCGCTTGTCAAGAAATTGGAGCTGAAGTTTATAATTAATTATAATTACTGAAATGTCTTTATTTTATGCTGTATACCAGTGTTGAGGTAGTTTTAGATGTGACACCACTAATTCTCTCTGCCCTCCCTGGAATACGTTTTTCCACACCTACTAGCAGGGCCGCCATCAGGGGGTGACAGGGGTGACTCCTGTCAGGGGCCCAATGGGCCAGGGGGGCCCCATGAGTCAAGAACTAAAAAAAAAGAATTTTTTTTTTTTTTTTTTTTTTTTTTTTTAATTTGTCAGCCACCAATGGGTACTACAGCAGAGTGCTAATTGAGCATGGGAAATGTTATTACAAGTAGTAAATTATTAGCATTTGAGAGGATTTCTGAGTGTGCACTAAACCACTATGCAGTGTGAGACAGACTTGGCACTTTGTTTGTACAGTGTGTGCCTGAGTCAGACTGCAGATCACTTTCATTTGCAGAGCAGGTAGGACTTACTTAGCAAATGTTTTTTATTTCTTTGTGCAATTTCGTATTGTAACTTCAGTGTGGTAGAAGTTGTATGGTGGGGCCAGGGGTCCATAAAAACAAATTTTTTAGCAGCAGTGTATTTATGATTATTTGATAATGCTGTACAAATTCTATATTTAAAACCATGCAGAAATGTTTCCTCCTCAATACACAAACGGTAGGTGCCCTTTTGGCAGATATGCATTTTTTAAATTTGAAATGAGACAGGTTAACTTAAAACTGTTCAGTTTACGCTACAGCTGACTTAATTTTGAAATACATACCAACAAGCCTAAATCCTGCATTTAACCAGATCTAATGATATGAGTACCACAGCTTATGGTTCCACCAAGACCATATAGAGTACAGCATTTTCAAAATCCATAAGTACAGCTGACAGATGGGAACACTTGTACGCTATATTTGAAGTTGTGCTCTTGGTTGGGGAAAATGGGGAAAAAAACAAACTGTCAACCTTTTAAAAGTACTTTTCTTCATCTAGCCATCTATCCAGATCATTAATGTACTATTTTGAATTCACAGAATTATTTTGGTTTGCACATTTACAAATATGATTCTTTAATTTAATTTAATTTAATTTCTGCATTTTTTTTATCATACAAGTCACACACTGTTGATTTAGAGGATGCAAGGTGCATAAATGTTTCCTCCTGTGATTGTTTCTGTGGGTGTCTGTGTTTATGTCTTTGAGCTTTGGTTTGTGTCTCTATGAGTGTGTATGTATTTTTATTCTGTGGGTCTCTCTGTGAGGGTGGGTGTGTATGTCTGCATTTTCTGTGGATGTCTGTGAGGGTGTGTGCATATGTCTTTGAGCTTTTTCTATGGGTGTCTCTGTGAGGGTGTGTGTATGTTTGTCTTTGTGTATTTTCTCTGGATGCCTCTGTGAGGGTGGGTGTGTATGTCTGTGTTTTCTGTGGATGTCTCTGTGAGGGTGTGTGTGTGTGTGTGTATGTATGTATGTCTGTGTTTTCTGTGGATGTCTCTGTGAGGGTGTGTGTTTTCTATGGGTGTCTCTGTGAGGGTGTGTGTATGTCTTTGTGTGTTTTCTGTTGATGTCTCAGTGAGGGTGTGTAAATGTATATGTCTTTCTGTGTTTTATGTGGTTGTCTCTCTGTGTGTGTATGCCTTTGTGTGTTTTCTGTGGGTGTCTCTGTGTGTGTGTGTGTGTATGTATGTCTTTGTGTGTTTTCTGAGGCTGTCTCTGTCGGTGTTTCCTTGGGTGTATGTGCAAGTTTGTGTTTGAGTTTGTGTGTGTGTGTGTCCATTGTCTGTTCCTTTTTAGGACATTTTGACCTTACTACTGATTATTCACATCTTTCTACAGACTTTGAGACTAATGAGACCTTTCCTGAAGTCACCTAATCCACCATTTAACCTTTAAATTATTGTTTAGGCAGTTCAGGGCCCTTCCATTCAGCCACTGCATGCTGCTGTCATCATTTAGTTGGCATCTTCCTTTACAAAAAGATACTGAGATCAGAACTCCATATTTTGCTTTCTAAATCTCTTTTTTTTTTTTTTTTTTTACAAAACTGTAGTCTACCTCATTACTTGTCAGGTCAATGTAAACAAGTGCTGAGTGTCTGTTTGGGTGTCTGTGTCTAAGTGTGTTTCTTTGCATGTCTGCTAGAGTGTCTATATGTGAATCCTTATGTGTGAGTGTGTGTGTGTGTTTCAGTGTATGAGTGTGTCTGTGTGTTTGTATGTTACTACCTTTACAACATTTCCAAGTTTAAATAGACACTTAAGAATAAAGTGCATACACGTTTTAGTCACTTAGTCAAAAATTGCACATGTCAAAGGGTGGGGGGGGGGGCCCCTGATCAATGGTTAAGTCAGGGGCCCCAAAATTTCTAGTGGCGGCCCTGCCTACTAGTGCACTGGTTTTCAAACCAGTCCGATTTTCAGAGTTACCTTTTGTGAGAGCAGGTTAATAGCCATGTGTACTAATCAGCTGAATATTTCACCTCTGCTCCAGTTCAAATATCCTCAAAATGTTAGCTCCCTAACATTTTGAGGATATTTGAACTGGAGCAGAGGTGAAATATTCAGCTGATTAGTACACATGGCTATTAACCTGCTCTCACAAAAGGTAACTCTGAGGACAGGTTTGAAAACCAGTGTAACTAATGGAACTGCTAGAGGTGGTGGTGGTAGTAGTGGTTGCGGTGGAGGAATTGCCAGGGATTCTAGTACTGGCAGAGATTGCATTACTAGTGGAACTGGCAACATGTGTAGTGGGTAGACATTGTCTGCTCTACAATAGGGAATTATGCTGGTGATGGAGCGGGAGAGAATACAGGTTAAGACTGCTGGCCTAAAAGTGTGGAGGAAATTGTACTGCTGCCTGTCGCACACGGACTCTGTGGCTAAATCGCTTCCTTCACCAACTCCTCAGGCTAGTTATCAAGTTCTTCCAGGTCAGAGTAAATGCTTATAGCAGATATGCTGGGTGTCAAAGTAATATTCTCATCAACCAAAACAAAGACTGGGTAAACCGGCTTAATACTTCCCTATTCTCCGTGGCTGCTTGGCACTATGAGATCATCTACTACTACTGCAGCAGTTTTTCAGAGACAACCTTTAATTTTCTAAAAACAACACCAGGCTGCTGCTATAAACCATGAAGGGAATTAGTAGAGAAGCAGAACTGACAGTGGTAGAACTGATGGTGGCACTGGGTGAACACTGTTTCAGGTGATTTTTGAAGTAGACTGTCTAAAGAGCTGACGTGTACACAGAGGCAGCCTGGTAACCGCTGACCCCCCATAATCCTACTACTAGGCTTAGAGCCAATGTAAATTCTGCACTTTCACATTTAGTTCCTCTCACTGTCCATTTTTTGTTTTATGGGTGAGTTTAGATAAACTTTACTGCTGCTGCTGCTACTAGTCGTGGTAGTGGTGGGTACTGCATATCTCTTACTCTTGGTGGTCATGGGATTGCATGCTACAGCAGATTCTGAAGATGACACTGCTGCTATCACAACTGCCTCTGCTCCTCTAGCTGTTTGAGCTGGAGCAGCAGACAATGGCCTTGAACATGATATTTGACTCTTTGAAGCAAAGGCGAAAATGCTTGTCCCACTTTCCCTCACTAGACAAGTAGAAGCAGACAATAACTCTGCACTGGTAATGATGATTAATATTATCATTAATATTGTAGAAATGCACCTTCAATGTGTCTTAGTAATGAGAAATCACAAAACGCAATCATACATCAGTTTTCAGTATTCGCAAATCGGGTTTTATTTCAAATACATATTCGTATCACTATTCCGCAATTGAATGACATTAAACATACATTTAAAAGTACAGTTATACAAACTTTGGTTATCGCCCCTTTAACAAACCTCTCTTGCTGTCTTGCTTGCTTTAAACATGGGCTATAAATCCTTACTCTACCTCTCACCAGGTGCCAAGTAATTTTTTTGGAAGTGATTGCATTCTAACCAGATATCTAACCAGATAGTTGTTTAACTTACTTCTGGCTCATGCTGAAATCCAAGATCTTGCTACAAAGTTTCTTTATAACTGCTACCAAATTATAGCATTCTTTATCTAAAGTTCTAAAGGACTTTCTCTACTTGTGGACATTGCCTCTTTAAATATTTGGGTTTATTGCAGTACGCAATCTGAAACATTCGTACTTCTACGATATCAGCAGCCTGCTCAGCAAACATTGTAGCTGCTTGATCACTAACAGACTTTACCCTTGGATTACAAACAATTCACAACACCGGTCCTACTACTGAGAAGTATTACCTTTAAGGATTACTGGTCACAGCTGACGTCTCATCCTGATACATCAAACTGCCAATTCAAATCCTAAGTTCAACCCGTTTACAAACAGACATCTCCGACACCGGCCAGTGTTAAAACCACGCCCACCACTAACGAAGGTAAAAGATTTCTAAGCCTCACTAAGACTGAACTATTGCCAGGCTTTTCCTCAATCTCCATTCGATAAAAGTAAGTCCAGATCAAAGTAAGTCCAGATCAACTCCTTCCCTTAACAGCGATAACCACGCCCCCACAACTACGTCAGTTGAATCATCTTACTAACACAAGATCAGAGCAGCATCGCTCTCTCTCCTGTAACACACTAAGCAAGCTCTCTCTCTCCTGAGTGAAATTTAGATATAGTAACTATAAGCATCGCTCTCTCTCCTGTAACACACTAAGCAAGCTCTCTCTCTCCTGAGTGAAATTTAGATATAGTAACTATAAGAATTCTTCATCAGTATATGCTAATCTGGCAGATTCTTATATCTCTGCAGTTGTGATCCAACTTTATAAAATAAATACAAGAGAATATAAATATAACCTAAAACTATCCTAACAATGCAAGAACAGAGTTTTTTTTCTTCTAGATAAGCGTACAATATTTTTTCAAATAATAATATTAAATAAACATTTGGATTCAGTACAAATAAGTCTGTAAGATTATATTAGTCTCACATTTCTAGCTTGGCCCACATGTAGAAAAGTACTATTCGTAACAGAATTATGTTGTTCTTGAATGTTTTTTATTTCCAGACGCCTAGATTACGAGTTTTGCGTTAAGCTGAAAAAGCAGCGTTATCAGGTCCTAACGCTGCTTTTTTACACCCGCTGGTATTACGAGTTTCCGTAACGCAACAAAAATCACCATCTACGCTCAAATCTCTACTGCACATACAGACCAGTAGTTAATCATATATCGATAACAAAAACATCCACAAATCACTTTAAAAACATTACACAAAGTACACCTACACTCATACAAACACTGCACAATATTTTTTTTTCCAAATAAAAATTTTCATGTCAAAATAGAACAGATCAAAGTTACGAGATCTCGGGTGTTTGAAAAAAAAGCTACACAAAACCATTTTACATTGACTTACATAGACAGACGGGAACATACACTCATCTAGCTACATCTAACTACAAATATTATCACATACATACACAAATCGATACATACAAATAATATACAGCACAATACTTACACAAAACAGATTTTTATTATGAAATAAACACGATTTAGCTACTTTTTCACAGAAGGACATGACATCACTCACTTTACACTCAACACAACTGTTGGGTTTTATTTCTTTGGAAATTTCTCTCCTCCATAGACTTCTATGGGGAAGACGTGCTCGTGCACGTGACAGGCAGATTTACCTAACGCACGCAAAATACGTAGACTTGAAAACTCGTAATACCAGCGTTACAATTGTGGCACTAACTCATTCTTGCGTTAGTCCCGCTATGACAAAAAGATCAAGAAATTACTATTTCCCTATGGAGTTATGGCTTTTACTTGTGTGAACATCACTACATCAAATTCTTAAAGGAAATTACATTACATCAACTAAAAATCACCATCACCAATACGAAATTGGTTGTAAAAATTAAATCATATTTAAACGGACACAACAATTTTTTGATTACAGAAATAGATTACAGAAATTAGCCAGTGGTATTTTTAATCTATCATCCCACCAACTATCTAAAGACGAAATCAGAGTCCTGGGGAAAGGCTTATCTTTCAGTCCATCAAACTCTCATAATATGTTCGAATTGTATGTGGATGTGAACAGATTTATTAGGAAATTGTCTCTGCAGAAATATTTTGCGGAGAAAAAACTTAAACTTGATGTATGCCCTATACTAACTGACAGCATGAATACCAGAATATCTCATAACATTGTTTATTATGAACCGGAAAATTTGACAGATCACCTTATTGATGACTATATCCATACCGATTTCAAAAGGAAATCTAATTTTACCCCTATCCTGAAGAACAATACTCATATAGAATTGTTTAAAGAATATATTCTAGAGGACCTTGAGAAACTCCCAAAAAATGCTCACTTTAAAAATCATAATCTAAACCCTAATGAGATGAGGGCACTTAAAGCCCTTAAAAACAACTCTAGCCTTGTAATCCGCCAGGCGGACAAAGGGGGGAGTATAGTTGTGCAAGACTTTAGTGATTATCTACTTGAGGCTAACAAAATATTGGGTGACAATAGGTATTATAAAAAACTCACTTTTGATCCCACTGAGAAGTATCTTAAAATCTTATCAGGTATTATAAACTTTGGATACCAGGAAGGGATCATTACTACAGCTGAAAAGAATTTTCTAATCCCTGTAAAACCAAATTGTGCCTTTTACTACCATTTGCCCAAGGTGCATAAAAATACCCAGTGCCCCCCCGGAAGACCTATTATAGCCGGGATTGGGAGCCTAACAGATAATGTATCTGCATATGTAGATTGGTACCTCCAACGGTATGTCATCTCATTAGATTCTTTCATTAAAGATTCTCCGGATCTAATCAAAAAATTGGAGCAGATTGGACCCGGTGAAAATTTGGTTTAAATCTCCTGTGATGTACACCCCTTATATTCTAATATACAACATAATTTGGGGATTCAAGCAGTCTCCAAATTCTTGTCCAATGATCAGTATATTCCCACACTTCAGAAAGAGTTTATTTTGCAGTTAATATCTTTTATATTAAAACACAATTATTTCGTTTATCAAGACGAATTTTATTTACAGATACTAGGTACTGCCATGGGGACCAGGTTCGCTCCTAGTTTTGCCAATCTATTTATGGGCATTTTTGAAGAACATTACATCTATGAATCTTCCTATGGAGCGAACCTGGTCTTCTATGGCAGATACATAGACGATTTACTGTTTTTGTGGAAAGGAGACATAATCTCTGCCGAATCTTTTGTAAACCATCTGAATTCCAATCAGATGGGTTTAACTTTCTCAAGTACTATTGACCAGGAACAAATAGTTTTTTTGGACTTATGTTTAACTTTTTCCAGTGACAGCAAAATTATTACCACCACACATTTTAAAACTGTTGACTGCAATAGTTATTTAAACTATCGCAGTAACCATTATAGTTTGTGGCTTAAGAACATACCATACGGACAGTTTAAAAGGATATGTAGGAATTGCAGCCATATTGAAGACTATGAACAACAAAGCCTTATTCTTAAGGCCAGATTTGAGGAAAAAGGTTATCCCAAACAAATAATCGATGCTGGATATGAACGTGCCAGATTAGATGATAGAGATTTATATTTTACATATAAACCCAAAAGAAATAGTGAAAATAATACCATCACAATGACAACAGATCAATGTAGCTCAACCTTTATTACCCAATTTAATGTTAACCATACTAAAATAAAACATATCATTAAGAAACATTGGAATCTGGTCAGAAAAGATCCAATTTTTGGGTATGCTTGTGGATTCTGAACCTAAATGTGTTTTTAGACGAGCACCAACACTCAAAAATGTTTTGGCACCTAGCAAGGTTGTAGTTCATAAACCCAATCAAGGACCCAATCCAAATATACTAATTAAAAAGAATGGTATAGGCAAGTGCCATCTTAAGAAATGTAATATGTGTAAATATAGTAAGTTAGGGTGTAAAACCTTTTCATCTAACATTACTAAAAAATCATACAATATCCATCAATTTCTGACCTGTACATCTACTTATGTTATATATCTCCTAACCTGCAATCTTTGTGGGATTCAATACGTCGGCCGTACTTATAGGCTTATTAGGAATAGATGGAATGAACATCTACGGAATATCAAAAATAAGATTCCAAACCATAGTGTCCCCAGACATTGCAATAACACACACAATAGAACCACTAACACATTCACTATCTGTCCTTTAGAAATGATTCCACATTCCCATCTGTACAATAGATTCAATAGGTTGAGACAGAGGGAAACATATTGGATCTACAAATTGAGGACCCTGTTTCCCTCTGGTCTTAACCTCAATATGGATCTAGCAGCTTTCTGAATCTGATTGCAACGATGATTTTGATTATTACTATTATAATCTTTAGCGACCATTAGCCCCTTCTCCTAGTCATCTCTGACACTACTCTTTTACTTAGCTATGTTGAGTATATTAGATGGATCCAATCCTTTTTGTATCTACACCATAGTTTTGATATCTTTCCCTTTTGTAACACATTGGTCATCATTACCCCTTAATGGGTCTTTCACAGGTATCAATTCCTGATATATTATCACCCCTCACTCACTAATAAATTATATTCCACATGACCCATAAGGTCTATATATGTAAGTATTATTACACTGTACTATGTTAATCTTTGTTCCATCATATAACATATCCGGTTATACACTTTATACGAATATATTCCCTTTTGGAATATATTTATATTAGATCCAGTTAACCTGGTGCTAGCCCTTATCACTATAGTAATGGTTATACTAGTAATTATCCCCACTAACATTCATACGTACACATCCCTCTGTGGAGCTTTATCTCATTATATCCAGACTATCTGGTGATAGTTATCACATACATTATCACTATAGTATAGTTTATCCAGTTATTATCTTTACTCTTTAAATCCTCACGCACTTTTCTCTTTTCTCTTTTTTTGGCCACCCCCATAAACAATGACATCCCTATATGTTAATTTGGTATTGTATACCTCTTGTCGTTATGGCAACTAATGTCCTCCATACACAATATCAGGACCCACGACAATGGTATTTATATACAAAAAATCTCTATATATAGCTCTGTTTTAGTTTTGTGAGTTAGACTATCCTTTCTGGTGCTAGTTATTGGTGCCACTTGTTGGTTATTATAAGATCGCTTCCTTAAATTTGGGATATTTTTATTCCTACGTGTCTAGACACGCCTCCGACCACCTGACATCACAGCAACATGCTAATACTAACAATACACAAATCCGAATAAATATTTTAATTAAATTGATTTCTCTTTGTTATTTCATCACATTATCAGGAGCCAATATCCTGAATATTAATATCATGAAATTAACTTTAACTAAGCAACTCACTAGCACTATCAATGTTAGTTTGTAATCCAATGATTAGGAAGGTACCATTATTAGTGTGTCACAGGTTTATTTGGTCTTGTCTTTGATCTTTTGCTGCAATTCCTGGGTATCCTTTCCCTCTCTTTCAAAAATCTCATAATTATGGATTTGCTGACATTGGAGAAAGCACAGCACT
Source organism: Bombina bombina (assembly GCF_027579735.1). Lineage (NCBI taxonomy): Eukaryota > Metazoa > Chordata > Amphibia > Anura > Bombinatoridae > Bombina > Bombina bombina. The sequence goes on from NC_069500.1 coordinate 856,566,716, forward strand.
CATGCATTAGATATACTTTTTATGTATCATATTGAAATATATTTATTTTTGTATTCCAATCTATCACCCCTATGTTTTTTGGTATGACCTGTTGGGGGAGAGAAATTTTTCCACAGGTTTATTTGTTCTTGTCTTTGATCTTTTGCTGCAATTCCTGGGTATTCTTCACCTTTTTTCAACAATCTCATAATTATGGATTTGCTGACATTGGAGAAAACACAGCACTTACGTATTAGATATACTTTTTATGTATTATATTAAGATATATTTATTTTCGTATTCCAATTTATTACCCCTATGTATTTTGGTATGACCTGTTGGGGGAGTGTAATTTTTCTTGCAGCCTGATTGGTCTGTTATGGTATAAATATGGCAGCTTAGATTGTGTTTGTATATAGCCTGATGAAACAGTGTGCAACACTGAGAAACGCGATGCTGTTGTTTTTATCATTTTAATAAATTTTTAACAATTAGAATATCAACCCTCTATTTGCTGCCGACTATTATTTCCCAAACTTGGGACCCATCCTTCCATTTGGAGCTTTGGATTCTCTCCCCAGGCTTTTGGACTTGTGGGACTGACCATCACCATACAGAACTCCTCTGTGGTTTCTCTGGACTCTCCCTGGCGAGACGAGGATTCCTTTTCTACTTACTGGTCTACCAGACGACGTGTGGTTCCGGACTGCTGGTATTGCACATCTGTGCTTTACACTTTGTGAGTAGGATTCTTCTACCATTTCTGTATTCACATCTGAATTACCTTATGATCTGCACTATGTGGCGCCCTCTATTCTGATTTGTTTAAATTCTCTGGACCTGTGTTGATGGCACGACACCCTAGAGGAGCGGCCTACTGTATGAGAGTGACATCCTTTGGGACAATCTAGTATCAAAATAAAGGACTGCCTCACTATAATTTACCATCCTCTGGATTATTAGTTTGTATATTTATACATATATGGTTTGTTGAATATTAGTTTAAATATTTTTATATACTTTTTTCTTTGTTATATACATATTTTTTTAATTTTATACTCTTATCTATTGGTTTATTACCATCTTACCAACATAATATAATATCACACCACAGTATATACTTTATATATCACATTTTAAGGGATTTTTACCCCTGATCCTAGGCGCCTTTTACAAGTACTATAGTGACGGACACGGTCACTATAGTATTTTCCTATAAATGTAACAGAATTATGTTGTTCTTGAATGTTTTTTATTTCCAGACGCCTAGATTACGAGTTTTGCGTTAAGCTGAAAAAGCAGCGTTATCAGGTCCTAACGCTGCTTTTTTACACCGCTGGTATTACAAGTTTCCGTAACGTAACAAAAATCACCATCTACGCTCAAATCTCTACTGCTCATACAGACCAGTAGTTAATCATATATCGATAACAAAAACATCCACAAATCACTTTAAAAACATTACACAAAGTACACCTACACTCATACAAACACTGCACAATATTTTTTTTTACCAAATAAAAATTTTCATGTCAAAATAGAACAGATCAAAGTTACGAGATCTCGGGTGTTTGAAAAAAAAGCTACACAAAACCATTTTACATTGACTTACATAGACAGACGGGAACATACACTCATCTAGCTACATCTAACTACAAATATTATCACATACATACACAAATCGATATATACAAATAATATACAGCACAATACTTACACAAAACAGATTTTTATTATGAAATAAACACGATTTAGCTACTTTTTCACAGAAGGACATGACGTCACTCACTTTACGCTCAACACAAGTGTTGGGTTTTATTTCTTTGGAAATTTCTCTCCTCCATAGACTTCTATGGGGAAGACGTGCTCATGCACGTGACAGGCAGATTTACCTAACGCACGCAAAATACGTAGACTTGAAAACTCGTAATACCAGCGTTACAATTGTGGCACTAACTCATTCTTTCTTGCGTTAGTCCCGCTATGACAAAAAGATCAAGAAATTACTATTTCCCTATGGAGTTATGGCTTTTACTTGTGTGAACATCACTACATCAAATTCTTAAAGGAAATTACATTACATCAACTAAAAATCACCATCACCAATACGAAATTGGTTGTAAAAATTAAATCATATTTAAACGGACACAACAATTTTTTTGGCATTTCAGTATTCACAAACAGTAGACAATTGTAACCACGTCTCATTTACCTCTATTATAGCATTTAATTTTTTTAAATCATATACTTGGATGAACAACATATCTACATAGGCTCAACATATGATAAAAGATGGATGCACATACATGACTTTTCCCATTCACTCATACATGTGCATTGATATTCATAAAAAAAACCCATAGAAACAATGAATTCATTTACATCATACAACTACTTTGGAAGGTTGCTCAACATTAGATTCTCTCCATGAATCATGAAACATAAAATATGGATCTAGTGTCCCTTTAACATCACGATTCACTCATAATATACCATTAGGAATTACGTACAATAAGAACATATCATTAGAAAATATTACAGCTGTCACTTTTTGGGAATGAACAACAATGCTATACTGCTTCATATAAATCAGCATATGTGGGAGAGAATCACAATACATACATAGATGTACATAACACACATCACACAACAATAAAACACACATTTATCTTTTTAATCAGCACACAATAAGAATGTTGTAAAATACAACAAGAGAATGAAGATTTACAAACTAGACAGGCAGGTTGCTAATATGATGACGTCATTCGAAGCTTCAACCATACAGATTACAGCATTAGGACTGTACCGCCCCTTTCAGCAGTTTCTCACTCAATACTACATATACGTAAACAAGAGTGTTGGAAGATCTTCATTATTATTGCGACTTCAATGGGACGTGTAAAATATTGACATCTTGCAAATCACTTATATATATAATATTATAGATGTCAGCCGTTATTTTATCGTTTGGAAACAATATTGCAGCAACATTGATCGATCAGATTCTATGCCTTGTCTATGCACATTATACAAAAATATGCACTTTCATGTTAGCGTGGACGTGTGCTTTTTACTATAAGATCGCGTTTAATAAGTATTTGTTACCCCCTAAACCGCCGCTCCTGGACCCGCCGCAACTATAATACACATGTTAACCCCTAAACCGCCGCTCCCAGACCCCGCAGCCACCTACATTAAACATATTAACCCCTAATCTGATGCCCCCTACTTAAACTTATTAACCCCTATCCTGCCCCCCTATACCGCCGCCACCTATAATAAATTTATTTACCCCTATCCTGCCCCCCCTACACCGCCGCCACTATAATAAAATTATTAACCCCTAAACCTAAGTCTAACACTAACCCTAACACCCCCCTAACTTAAATATTAATTAAATAAATCCAAATAATATTACTCTTATTAACTAAATTAATCCTATTTAAAACTAAATACTTACCTATAAAATAAACCCTAATATAGCTACAATATAACTAATAGTTATATTGTAACTATTTTAGGATTTATTTTTATTTTACAGGCAAGTTTGTATTTATTTTAACTAGGTACAATAGCTATTAAATAATTATTAACTATTTAACAGCTACCTAGCTAAAATAAATACAAAATTACCTGTAAAATAAAAACTAACCTAAGTTACAATTACACCTAACACTACACTATCATTAAATAAATTATTCCAATTTAAAACTAAATACTTACCTGTAAAATAAACCCTAAGATAGCTACAATGTAATTAATAATTACATTGAAGCTATCTTAGGATTTATATTTATTTTACAGGCAACTTTGTTTTTATTTTAACTAGATACAATAGTTATTAAATAGTTATTAACTATTTAATAACTACCTAGCTAAAAGAAATACAAAATTACCTGTAAAATAAATCCTAACCTAAGACAATTAAACCTAACACTACACTATCATTAAATTAATTAAATAAATTAGCTACCAATACCTACAATTAAATACAATTAAATAAACTAAACTAAATTACAAAAACAAACACTAAATTACAGAAAATAAAAAAATATTACAAGAATTTTAAACTAATTACACCTAATCTAAGCCCCCTAATAAAATAAATAAAAAAAATAATAAAAGTTCCTACCCTATTCTACATTACAAAGTAATAGGCTCTTTTACCAGCCCTTAAAAGGGCTTTTTGCAGGGCATTGCCCCAAAGTAATCAGCTATTTTACCTGTAAAAAAATACAACCCCCCCAACATTAAAACCCACCACCCACATACCCCTACTCTAACCCACTCAAACCCCCTTAAATAAACCTAACACTACCCCCCTGAAGATCTCCCTACCTTGAGTTGTCTTCACCCAGCCGGGCCAAAGTCTTCATCCGATGGGGTAGAAGAGGACATCCAGACCGGCAGAAGTCTTCATCCTATCTGGGCAGAAGAGGACATCCGGACTGGCAGACATCTTCATCCAAGCGGCATCTTCTATCTTCATCCATCCGACGAGGAGCGGCTCCATCTTCAAGACCTCCGGCGCGGAACATCCTTCCTGCACGACGACTACCCGACGAATGGCTGGTCCTTTAAATGACGTCATCCAAGATGGCGTCCCTCGATTTCCAATTGGCTGATAGGATTCTATCAGCCAATTAGAATTAAGGTAGGAAAAATCTGATTGGCTGATGCAATCAGCCAATCAGATTGAAGTTCAATCCGATTGGCTCATTGGATCAGCTTGGATGAAGATGTCTGCAGGTCCAGATGTCCTCTTCTGCTCGGATAGGATGAAGAATTCTGCCGGTCTGGATGTCCTCTTCTGCCCCATCGGATGAAGACTTCGGCCCGGCTGGGTGAAGACGACTCAAGGTAGGGGGATCTTCATGGGGGTAGTGTTAGGTTTATTTAAGGGGGGTTTGGGTGGGTTAGAGTAGGGGTATGTGGGTGGTGGGTTTTAATGTTGGGGGGGTGGTATTTTTTCACAGGTAAAAGAGCTGATTACTTTGGGGCAATGCCCCGCAAAAAGCCCTTTTAAGGGCTGGTAAAAGAGCTGATTACTTTGTAATGTAGAATAGGGTAGGGACTTTTATTATTTTTTTAATTTATTTTATTAGGGGGCTTAGATTAGGTGTAATTAGTTTAAAATTCTTGTAATATTTTTTTATTTTCTGTAATTTAGTGTTTGTTGGTTTTTGTAATTTAGTTTAGTTTATTTAATTGTATTTAATTGTAGGTATTGGTAGCTAATTTATTTAATTAATTTAATGATAGTGTAGTGTTAGGTTTCATTGTAACTTAGGTTAGGATTTATTTTACAGGTAATTTTGTATTTATTTTAGCTAGGTAGTTATTAAATAGTTAATAACTATTTAATAACTATTGTATCTAGCTTAAATAAATACAAAGTTGCATGTAAAATAAATATAAATCCTAAGATAGCTACAATGTAATTATTAATTACATTGTAGCTATCATAGGCCTAGATTTGGAGTTTGGCGGTAGCCGTGAAAACCAGCGTTAGAGGCTCCTAACGCTGGTTTTAGGCTACCTCCGGTATTTGGAGTCACTCAAAAAAGGGTCTAACGCTCACTTTTCAGCCGCGACTTTTCCATACTGCAGATCTCCTTACGTCAATTGCGTATCCTATCTTTTCAATGGGATTTTTCTAACTCCGGTATTTAGAGTCGTGTCTGAAGTGAGCGTTAGAAATCTAACGACAAAACTCCAGCCGCAGAAAAAAGTCAGTAGTTAAGAGCTTTCTGGGCTAACGCCGGTTCATAAAGCTCTTAACTACTGTGCTCTAAAGTACACTAACACCCATAAACTACCTATGTACCCCTAAACCGAGGTCCCCCCACATCTCCGCAACTCTATTAAATTTTTTTAACCCCTAATCTGCCGACCACCACCTACGTTATCCTTATGTACCCCTGATCTGCTGCCCCTAACACCGCCGACCCCTATATTATATTTATTAACCCCTAATCTGCCCCCCACAACATCGCCGCCAGCTACCTACACTTATTAACCCCTAATCTGCCGTCCGCACGCCGCCGCCAGCTACATTATCCCTATGTACCCCTAATCTGCTGCCCTAACATCGCCGACCCCTATATTATATTTATTAACCCCTAACCTGCCCCCCACAACGTCGCCGCCACCTACCTACAATAATTAACCCCTAATCTGCCGACCGCAAAGAGCCGCCAGCTACATTATAGCTATGTACCCCTAATCTGCTGCCCCTAACACCGCCGACCCCTATATTATATTTATTAACCCCTAACCTGCCCTCCCTAACATCGCTGACACCTAACTTCAATTATTAACCCCTAATCTGCCGACCGAATCTCGCCGCTATTCTAATAAATGTATTAACCCCTAAAGCTAAGTCTAACCCTAACACTAACACCCCCCTAAATTAAATATAATTTTAATCTAACTAAATGAATTAACTCTTATTAAATAAATTATTCCTATTTAAAGCTAAATACTTACCTGTAAAATAAATCCTAATATAGCTACAACATAAATTATAATTATATTATAGCTATTTTAGGATTAATATTTATTTTACAGGTAACTTTGTATTTATTTTAACCAGGTACAATAGCTATTAAATAGTTAAGAACTATTTAATAGCTAAAATAGTTAAAATAATTACAAATTTACCTGTAAAATAAATCCTAACCTAAGTTACAATTAAACCTAACACTACACTATCAATAAATAAATTAAATAAAATACCTACAATTACCTACAATTAAACCTAACACTACACTATCAATAAATAAATTAAATACAATACCTACAAATAACTACAATGAAATAAACTAACTAAAGTACAAAAAATAAAAAAGAACTAAGTTACAAAAAATAAAAAAATATTTACAAACATAAGAAAAATATTACAACAATTTTAAACTAATTACACCTACTCTAAGCCCCCTAATAAAATAACAAAGCCCCCCAAAATAAAAAATGCCCTACCCTATTCTAAATTACTAATGTTCAAAGCTCTTTTACCTTACCAGCCCTGAACAGGGCCCTTTGCGGGGCATGCCCCAAGAAGTTTTGCATGTAAAAAAAAACATACAATACCCCCCCCAACATTACAACCCACCACCCACATACCCCTAATCTAACCCAAACCCCCCTTAAATAAACCTAACACTAAGCCCCTGAAGATCATCCTACCTTGTCTTCACCATACCAGGTTCACCGATCCGTCCTGGCTCCAAAATCTTCATCCAACCCAAGCGGGGGCTGGCGATCCATCTTCCGGCAGCTGAAGAGGTCCAGAAGAGGCTCCAAAGTCTTCATCCTATCCGGGAAGAAGAGTAGATCCGGACCAGCAACCATCATCTTCCAAGCGGCATCTTCTATCTTCATCTGATGAGGACCGGCTCCATCCTGAAGCCCTCCACCGCGGACCCATCTTCATCCGGCGACGTCCGACTGAAGAATGACGGTTCCTTTAAGGGACGTCATCCAAGATGGCGTCCCTCGAATTCCGATTGGCTGATAGGATTCTATCAGCCAATCGGAATTAAGGTAGGAATATTCTGATTGGCTGATGGAATCAGCCAATCAGAATCAAGATCAATCCGGTTGGCTGATCCAATCAGCCAATCAGATTGAGCTCGCATTCTATTGGCTGATCGGAAGAGCATTTTTTATTTTGGGGGGCTTTGTTATTTTATTATGTTTGTAAATATTTTTTTATTTTTTGTAACTTAGTTCTTTTTTATTTTTTGTACTTTAGTTAGTTTATTTCATTGTAGTTATTTGTAGATATTGTATTTAATTAATGTATTGATAGTGTAGTGTTAGGTTTAATTGTTTGTAATTGTAGATATTTTATTTAATTAATTTAATGATAGTGTAGTGTTAGGTTTAATTGTAACTTAGGTTAGGATTTATTTTACAGGTAATTTTGTTATTATTTTAACTAGGTAACTATTAAATAGTTATTAACTATTTAATAGCTATTGTACCTGGTTAAAATAATTACAAAGTTACCTGTAAAATAAATATTAATCCTAAAATAGCTATAATATAATTATAATTTATAGTGTAGCTATATTAGGATTTATTTTACAGGTAAGTATTTAGCTTTAAATAGGAATAATTTATTTAATAAGAGATAAATAATTTCGTTAGATGTAAATTATATTTAATTTAGGGGGGTGTTAGTGTTAGGGTTAGACTTAGCTTTAGGGGTTAATACATTTATTAGAATAGCGGTGAGCTCCAGTCGGCAGATTAGGGGTTAATAATTGAAGTTAGGTGTCGGCGATGTTAGGGAGGGCAGATTAGGGGTTAATACTATTTATTATAGGGTTAGTGAGGCGGATTAGGGGTTAATAACTTTATTATAGTAGCGGTGAGGTCCGGTCAGCAGATTAGGGGTTAATAAGTGTAGGCAGGTGGAGGCGACGTTGTGGGGGGCAGATTAGGGGTTAATAAATATAATATAGGGGTTGGCGATGTTAGGGCAGCAGATTAGGGGTACATAGGGATAATGTAAGTAGCGGCGGTTTACGGAGCGGCAGATTAGGGGTTAAAAATAATATGCAGGGGTCAGCAATAGCGGGGCGGCAGATTAGGGGTTAATAAGTGTAAGGTTAGGGGTGTTTAGACTCGGGGTACATGTTAGAGTGTTAGGTGCAGACTTAGGACGTGTTTCCGCATAGCAAACAATGGGGCTGCGTTAGGAGCTGAACGCAGCTTTTTTGCAGGTGTTAGGTTTTTTTTCAGCTCAAACAGCCCCATTGTTTCCTATGGGGGATTCGTGCACGAGCACGTTTTTGAGGCTGGCCGCGTCCGTAAGCAACTCGAGTTGAAGCTGCGTTAAATATGCTCTACGCTCCTTTTTTGGAGCCTAACGCAGCCTTTATGTGGACTCTCAATACCAGAGTTATTTTTATGGTGCGGCCAGAAAAAAGCCGGCGTTAGCTACGCGGGTCCTTACCGACAAAACTCTAAATCTAGCCGTTAGGGTTTATTTTACAGGTAAGTATTTAGTTTTAAATTGGAATAATTTATTTAATGATAGTGTAGTGTTATGTGTAATTGTAACTTAGGTTAGTTTTTATTTTACAGGTAATTTTGTATTTATTTTAGCTAGGTAGCTGTTAAATAGTTAATAACTATTTAATAGCTATTGTACCTAGTTAAAATAAATACAAAGTTACCTGTAAAATAAAAATAAATCCTAAAATAGTTACAATGTAACTATTAGTTATATTGTAGCTATACAGGGAGTGCAGAATTATTAGGCAAATGAGTATTTTGACCACATCATCCTCTTTATGCATGTTGTCTTACTCCAAGCTGTATAGGCTCGAAAGCCTACTACCAATTAAGCATATTAGGTGATGTGCATCTCTGTAATGAGAAGGGGTGTGGTCTAATGACATCAACACCCTATATCAGGTGTGCATAATTATTAGGCAACTTGCTTTCCTTTGGCAAAATGAGTCAAAAGAAGGACTTGACAGGCTCAGAAAAGTCAAAAATAGTGAGATATCTTGCAGAGGGATGCAGCACTCTTAAAATTGCAAAGCTTCTGAAGCGTGATCATCGAACAATCAAATATTTCATTCAAAATAGTCAACAGGGTCGCAAGAAGCGTGTGGAAAAACCAAGGCGCAAAATAACTGCCCATGAACTGAGAAAAGTCAAGCGTGCAGCTGCCAAGATGCCACTTGCCATATTTCAGAGCTGCAACATCACTGGAGTGCCCAAAAGCACAAGGTGTGCAATACTCAGAGACATGGCCAAGGTAAGAAAGGCTGAAAGACGACCACCACTGAACAAGACACACAAGCTGAAACGTCAAGACTGGGCCAAGAAATATCTCAAGACTGATTTTTCCAAGGTTTTATGGACTGATGAAATGAGAGTGAGTCTTGATGGGCCAGATGGATGGGCCCTTGGCTGGATTGGTAAAGGGCAGAGAGCTCCAGTCCGACTCAGACGCCAGCAAGGTGGAGGTGGAGTACTGGTTTGGGCTGGTATCATCAAAGATGAGCTTGTGGGGCCTTTTCGGGTTGAGGATGGAGTCAAGCTCAACTCCCAGTCCTACTGCCAGTTTCTGGAAGACACCTTCTTCAAGCAGTGGTACAGGAAGAAGTCTGCATCCTTCAAGAAAAACATGATTTTCATGCAGGACAATGCTCCATCACACGCGTCCAAGTACTCCACAGCGTGGCTGGCAAGAAAGGGTATAAAAGAAGAAAATCTAATGACATGGCCTCCTTGTTCACCTGATCTGAACCCCATTGAGAACCTGTGGTCCATCATCAAATGTGAGATTTACAAGGAGGTAAAACAGTACACCTCTCTGAACAGTGTCTGGGAGGCTGTGGTTGCTGCTGCACGCAATGTTGATGGTGAACAGATCAAAACACTGACAGAATCCATGAATGGCAGGCTTTTGAGTGTCCTTGCAAAGAAAGGTGGCTATATTGGTCACTAATTTGTTTTTGTTTTGTTTTTGAATGTCAGAAATGTATATTTGTGAATGTTGAGATGTTATATTGGTTTCACTGGTAAAAATAAATAATTGAAATGGGTATATATTTGTTTTTTGTTAGGTTGCCTAATAATTATGCACAGTAATAGTCACCTGCACACACAGATATCCCCCTAAAATAGCTATAACTAAAAACAAACTAAAAACTACTTCCAAAACTATTCAGCTTTGATATTAATGAGTTTTTTGGGTTCATTGAGAACATGGTTCAATAATAAAATTAATCCTCAAAAATACAACTTGCCTAATAATTCTGCACTCCCTGTATTAGGGTTTATTTTATAGGTAAGTATTTAGTTTTAAATAGGATTAATTTAGTTAATAAGAGCAATATTATTTAGATTTATTTAATTAATATTTAAGTTAGGGGGGTGTTAAGGTTAGTGTTAGACTTAGGTTTAGGGGTTAATAATTTTATTATAGTGGCGGCGGTGTAGGGGGGGCAGGATAGGGGTAAATAAATTTATTATAGGTGGCGGCGGTATAGGGGGGGCAAGATAGGGGTTAATAGGTATTATGTAGGTGGCGGCGGGGTCCGGGAGCGGCGGTTTAGGGGTTAACTTATTTATTATAGTTGCGGCGGGGTCTTGGAGCAATGGTTTAGGGGTTAACATATTTATTATAGTTGCAGTGGAGTCTAGGAGCGGCGGTTTAGGGGTTAACATATTTATTATAGTTGCGGCGGGGTCTAGGAGTGGCGGTTTAGGGGTTAATACATTTATTATAGTTGCGGCAGGGTCTAGGAGCGGTGGTTTAGGGGTTAATCACTTTAGTTGCGGGGGGCTCCGGGGGCGCTGGTATAGGGGGTAGAACAGTATAGTATAGTGTGAGTGCTTAGTGACAGGGGTATCAATAAAGCTGTAAAAAAGCCGAAGATCAGCGAGATTGATGATTGATAACTATCACAGTCCGCTGCTCATCGCCCTGTACTTGGTGCGCGGCTTTTTGACAGATTTATTGATAACTTTGGCGAGCGTATTCAGGTCCGCGGCGGCGATGTGAGGCGAGTTTAGGCGAGCGTATTGGGGCCGGCGAAGGCAGGTAAGTACGGAGCTTCATAACTAGAGGCCATTGGGGCATATGTATCAAGCTCCGAAAGGAGCTTGATGCCCCGTGTTTCTGGCGAGTCATCAGACTCGCCAGAAACAGCAGTTATGAAGCAGTGGTCACAAAGACCGCTGCTCCATAACCTGTCCGCCTGCTCTCAGCAGGCGGATAGACATTGCCGGAAATCAACCCGATCGAGTATGATCGGGTTGATTGACATCCCCCTGCTGATTGGCAACGAGTCTGCAGGGGGCGGCATTGCACCAGCAGCTCTTGTGAGCTGCTGGTGCAATACTGAATAAGGCGAGCGTATTGCTCGCCGTATTCAGCGAAGTCTGGCAGACCTGATCCGCACTGTCGGATCAGGTCCACCAGACTTTGATAACTAGAGGCCATGGTCTCTTTCAGCAAATATCTAGTTTTAGCTCCAAACAGATATGTAGCATGTCCTAGCTTAAATGTGCAGCTCTAGGATGCAATTTCACCATTTCTGTCTCTATTAGCAAATGTCTTGTTTATGTGAAATACGCATATGTAGCATGTCCTAGCTTAAATGTGCAGCTCTAGGATGCGCTTTAACCATGTCATTGTCTTTTTCAGCAAAGGTCTAGATTTAGCTCCAAACAGATATCTAGCATGTCCTAGCTTAAATGTGCAGCTCTAGGATGCAATTTCACCATTTCTGTCTCTTTTAGCAAATGTCTTGTTTATGCGAAATACGCATATGTAGCATGTCCTAGCTTAAAGGGACACGCAGGTTAAATTAAATTTTCATGATTCAGATACAGCATGTCATTTTAAACAACTTTCCAATTTACTTCCATTAAAAAAAATGTGCACAGTCTTTTATATTTACAATTTTTGAGTCACCAGATCCTACTGAGCATGTGCAAGAATTCACAAACTATACGTATATGCACTTGTGATTGGCTGATTGCTATCACATGGTACAAGGGGAGTGGAAATATACATAACTTTGAAATTTGTTATAAAAAAATCTACTACTCATTTGAAGTTCAGACTAAGTGCTATTGCATTGTCTTGTTATCTTGCATTTGTTGATTATGCAAATCTAATGTGTTGACTGGTCCTTTAAATGTGCAGCTCTAGAAATGCGCTTTAACCATGTCATTGTCTATTTCAGCAAATGTCTAGTTTTAGCTCCAAACTGATATGTAGCATGTCCTAGCTTAAATGTGCAGCTCTAGGATGCAAATTCACCATTTCTGTCTCTTTTAGCAAATGTCTTGTTTATGCAAAATAGGCATATGTAGCATGTCCTAGCTTAAATGTGCAGCTCTAGAAATGCGCATTAACCTTGTCATTGTCTCTTTCAGCAAATGTCTAGTTTTAGCTCCAAACAGATATGTAGCATGTCCTAGCTTAAATGTGCAGCTCTAGGATGCAATTTCACAATTTCTGTCTCTTTTAGCAAATGTCTTGTTTATGCGAAATACGCATATGTAGCATGTCCTAGCTTAAATGTGCAGCTCTAGAAATGCGCTTTAACCATGTCATTGGCCTCTAGTTATGAAGCTCCGGACGTACCTGCCTTTGCCGGCCCCAATACGCTCGCCTAAGCTCGCCTCACATCGCTGCCACGGACCTGAATACGTTCGCCAAAGTTATTAAAAAAGCTGTCAAAAAGCCGCGCACCAAGTATGGGGCGATGAGCAGCTGACTTTGATAGTTATCACTCATCCAATCTCGCTGCTCTTCAGCTTTTTTACAGCTTTATTGATAAGCTGTCACTAAGCACCCACACTATACTATACTGTACTACCCCCTATACCGGTGCCCACACTATACTATACTGTTCTACCCCTAAACCGCCGCTCCTAGACCCCGCCGCAACTATAATAAATATATTAACCCCTAAACCGCCGCTCCCGGACCCAGCCGCCACCTACATGATACCTATTAACCCCTATCCTGCCCCCCCCTATACCGCCGCTACCTATAATAAAGTTATTAACCCCTATCCTGCGGATCCCGGACCCCGCCACAAACTAAATAAATTGTTTAACCCCTAAACTGCCGCCCCCGGACCCCACCTATATTAAACTTATTAACCCCTAATCTGCCCCCCCTACACCGTCGCCACCTATATTAAATGTATTAACCCCTATCCTGCCCCCCCTACACCGCTGCAACCTATAATAAAATTATTAACCCCTAAACCTAAGTCTAACACTAACCCTAATACCCCCTAACTTAAATATTAATTAAATAAATCTAAATAAATATTACTCTTATTAAATTAGTTATTCCTATTTAAAACTAAATACTTACCTATAAAATAAACCCTAATATAGCTACAATATTACTAATAATTATATTGTAGCTATTTTATGATTTATTTTTATTTTACAGGCAAATTTAAATTTATTTTAACTAGGTACAATAGCTATTAAATTGTTATTAACTATTTAACAGCTACCTAGATAAAATAAAGTCAAATTTACCTGTAAAAGAAAAACTAACCTAAGTTACAATTACACCTAACACTACACTATCATTAAATAAATTATTCCTATTTAAAACTAAATACTTACCTGTAAAATAAACCCTAAGATAGCTACAATGTAATTAATAATTACATTGTAGCTATTTTAGGATTTATATTTATTTTACAGGAAACTTTGTATTTATTTTAACTAGGTACAATAGTTATTAAATAGTTATTAACTATTTAATAACTACCTAGCTAAAATAAATACAAAATTACCTGTAAAATAAATCCTAACCTAAGTTACAATTAAACCTAACACTACACTATTATTAAATAAATTAAATTAATTAACTGATCGGAACAGCCAATAGAATGCCAGCTCAATCTGATTGGCTGATTGGATCAGCCAATCGGATTGAACTTCAATCTGATTGGCTGATTGAATCAGCCAATCAGATTTTTCCTACCTTAATTCCAATTGGCTGATAGAATCCTATCAGCCAATCGGAATTTGAGGGATGCCATCTTGGATGACATCACTTAAAGGAATATTCATTCGGCGAGTAAGGCATCGGTGGAAGAAGATGGCTCCGCGTCGGCTGCTTTGAAGATGGCTCTGCTCCGGATGGATGAAGATTGAAGACGCCGCCTGGATGAAGACTTCTATCGGATGGAAGACCTCTTCAGCACCCCTTGGATGAAGACTTCTATCGGATGGAAGACATCTTTAGCGCCCCTTGGATGATGACTTCAGCCCGGCTGGGTGAAGACGACTCAAGGTAGGGAGATCTTCAGGGGGGTAGTGTTAGGTTTATTTAAGGGGGGTTTGGGTGGGTTAGTGTAGGGGTATGTGGGTGGTGGGTTTTAATGTTGGGGGGGTTGTATTTTTTTTTACAGGCAAAAGAGCTGATTACTTTGGGGCATGCCCCGCAAAAAGCCCTTTTAAGAGCTGGTAAAAGAGCTGGTTACTTTGTAATGTAGTATAGGGTAGGGACTTTTATTATTTAGGTTTTTTTAATTTTATTAGGGGGCTTAGATTAGGTGTAATTAGTTTGAAATTCTTGTAATCTTTTTTATTTTCTGTAATTTAGTGTTTGTTTTTTTGTACTTTAGTTAGTTTATTTAATTGTATTTAATTGTAGCTACTTGTAGTTAATTAATTTAATTTATTTAATGATAGTGATAGTGTAATTTTAACTTAGGTTAGGATTTATTTTACAGGTAATTTTGTATTTATTTTAGCTAGGTAGTTTTTAAATAGTTAATAACTCTTGAATAACTATTGCACCTAGTTAAAATAAATGCAAAGTTGCCTGTAAAATAAATATAAATCCTAAAATAGCTACAATGTAATTATTAATTACCTTGTAGCTATCTTAGGGTTTATTTTACAGGTAAGTATTTATTTTTAAATAGGAATAATTTATTTAATGATAGTGTAGTGTTAGGTGTAATTGTAACTTAGGTTAGTTTTTATTTTACAGGTAAATATGACTTTATTTTATCTAGGTAGCTATTAAATAGTTAATAACTATTTAATAGCTATTGTACCTAGTTAAAATAAATTTAAATTTGCCTGTAAAATAAAAATAAATCCTAAAATAGCTACAATATAATTATTAGTAATATTGTAGCTATATTAGAGATTATTTTATAGATAAGTATTTAGTTTTAAATAGGAATAACTAATTTAATAAGAGTAATATTTATTTAGATTTATTTCATTAATATTTAAGTTAGGGGGGTGTTAGGGTTAGTGTTAGACTTAGGTTTAGGGGTTAATAATTTTATTATAGGTTGCGGCGGTGTAGAGGGGGCAGGATAGGGGTTAATAAATTTATTATAGGTGGCAGCGGTGTAGGGGGGCAGGATAGGGGTTAATAGGTATTATGTAGGTGGCGGCGGGGTCCGGGAGCAGCGGTTTAGGGGTTAATATAATTATTATAGTTGCGGCGGGAATGGGAGCAGCGGTTTAGGGGTTAATAAGTTTATTAGAGTGGCAGCGGTTTAGGGGTTAACATGTTTAATGTAGGTGGCGGCGGTGTAGGGGGCAGATTAGGTGTGTTTAGACTCGGGGTACATGTTAGGGTGTTAGGTGTAGACAGCTCCCATAGGAATCAATGGGATATCGGGCAGCAGCAAACATGAGCTTTCGCTATGCTCAGACTCCCATTGATTCCTATGGGATCCGCAGCCTCCAGGGCGGCGGATTGAAAACCAGGTACGCTGGGCTGGAAAAGTGCAGAGCGTACCTGGTAGTCATTTGATAACTTCCAAAAGTAGTCAGATTGTGCCGAACTTGCGTTTGGAACATCTGGAGTGATGTAAGAATTGATCTGTGTCGATTTTGTGTCACAAAATTCTACTTTTGCCGGTGTGTAGGGCTTGATAACTTAGGCGAATCAGCCTCGCCACAAATACACTGCGGAATTCCAGCGTATTTGAGGTTGACGGCTTGATAACTAGAGGCCATTCTCTCTTTCAGCAAATGTCTAGTTTTAGCTCCAAACAGATATGTAGCATGTCCTAGCTTAAATGTGCAGCTCTAGGATGCAATTTCACCATTTCTGTCTCTTTTAGCAAATGTCTTGTTTATGCAAAATACGCATATGTAGCATGTCCTAGCTTAAATGTGCAGCTCTAGGATGCGCTTTAACCATGTCATTGTCTCTGTCAGCAAATGTCTAGTTTTAGCTCCAAACAGATATGTAGCATGCCCTAGCTTAAATGTGCAGCTCTAGGATGCAATTTAACCATTTCTGTCTCTTTTAGCAAATGTCTTGTTTATGCAATTTTCGTATACACAAATGCATTGTATCTTATAACTTTATTTGATAATTTATTTTTTATATATTTGACATTTTGTTATGTTCCTTATTTATAGGTGATTCTTGTTACATGAGCTGGCCTTTGCTCATTACGCCTATACGTTACCCAGCTGACGACGCCCAGGAGCGCTACAATCGGGCGCACAAGCGGACTAGGGCTGTAGTGGAGAGGATGTTTTGGCTCCTCAAAATGCAGTTACAATGCCTGGACAGGTCTGGAAGAGCCCTCCAATACAGCCCTAGTAAGGTGGCAAAGATCGTTATAGCCTGCAGCGTCCTGCATAACATTGCTCAGTGGGCTGGGATGCTGCAGGCCGTCCAGGCGCCCCAAGACCTCCTCCAAGATGAGGAGGATGACCCTGTTCTAGAGGGGCCATTCCGGGACGAGGGGCTCAATGTCAGAGCAAACATCATCAACCGCCACTTCAGACGGTAAATACTAGAAGTTAAATAGGAGCATTGCGAATATGTGTGAATTTTATGGAAATGAGAAGTAGAGAATTGTGCAAACATGTTAGGATTGTTGAAAAAATTATTTGATCAAAATATAATTTAATATTATTATTATCATAGGTAATTTATACATCAGATGATTCTGGCATTGGCTTCTGTAATGACTTTGCCACCTGATTTTCAAAGACAACATCAGATGGTAAGTATAAACAATATATGGACTGTAGGTGGGGGGAATTTTGCATAATCAGCCATCCATACATTTTAAAATGTAGTATTTAGTTTACACATTACTAGATTTTTGGATAGTCAGAAAGGGATACTCTAGCAATACTATATGCTTTCAAGTCATACATCAGAGGCTAGGTCTGCACAATGTATGACTCAGCTTCACACTTGATTGATAGAACATAACACAAGATGCTACACACACTTAGTAAGCTAGTGATCTATATAGTTTCAAAAATGGGGGGATGCAGTCACACACTTTTATTAATGATTTGATTTACACTTTTTCTTCCATTAGGGAGATGACTTCATCTAAAGACTGAAAGTGAAGAATTCAAGACTGAAAGTGAAGAATCCCATACTGAAAGTGAAGAATACCAATGTGATCATGTCTGTGGCCATACAAAGACACGTTCACATGGTAAGTGGCAACAATTCTATGGAACAAGACTGTGGATGCATTCTATTGGAGACACTTAGGTTTCATTTTGTATTTGTTTTTTTAGATGGTATTTCACAATTCTCTATTTTGAAAATGATCAATAGGACACCTAATGAAGATAAACTGATATTTTGAAGAGAATTGCCTTTCAAAGACCATACATCCAGGTTAGTTTGCACAATACAATGCTATTTAAGAATCATAGGAGGAAGAATGTTCCAAATAATTAGGAATATATACATGTCCTATTTTAGAATAGGTTTATTTTATATACATTACCCCTACTTTGTGCTAGAGAGGACTCAGATTCTGACCAATCAGACAAAGGGATACATTTCATAGTTGACATTTAGGTATATTATTATTTGAAGGGACATGAAATATTACATTCAATTATGTCTCATATACAATATTTTTAATGTCAAATATGATATGCATTAATGTCTAATTTTAATGCTAATCTGTGTAATTCAAATATTGATTATACAATTTAATGTGATTAATTTTAAAATATTGATAGATATAGATCTCCAGTATGAACCTGTTTGTAATATCAAGACAAACCATACATGTTAGAGCATAGACAGAAGATGATTTTTAAATTATTAGATGTTCAGAATATTTTGAGACATGTGTTAATTAAATAACCTAATTGACTAATGTTTTTAATATTCCTTTTCGTTCTTTTTCATATTTTCTTTTTTGATGTATTCCAAAATATTATATTTTAAATAAATTTATTTACATACTATCGGCTAGATTACGAGTTGTGCGTTAGGAGGGGTGCGTTAGTTACGTGTACTTTATTTCCATTGTGCACTTTTCTTAACGTTGGTATTATGAGTCTCAAAACAACCTCGTAACGCGTTGCGGTAACACGACTACCGCCACACAAAACCATTTTACATTGACTTACATAGACAGACGGGAACATACACTCATCTAGCTACATCTAACTACAAATATTATCACATACATACACAATTCGATACATACAAATAATATACAGCACATTACCTACACAAAACAGATTTTTATTATGAAATAAACACGATTTAGCTACTTTTTCACAGAAGGACATGACGTCACTCACTTTACGCTTAACACAAGTGTTGGGTTTTATTTCTTTGGAAATTTCTCTCCTCCATAGACTTCTATGGGGAAGACGTGCTCGTGCATGCGACAGGCAGATTTACCATGCACGCAAAATATGTAGACTTGAAAACTCATAATACCAGCGTTACAATTGTGGCACTAACTCATTCTTTCTTGCGTTAGTCCCGCTATGACAAATAGATCAAGAAATTACTATTTCCCTATGGAGTTATGGCTTTTACTTGTGTGAACATCACTACAAAATCAAATTCTTAAAGGAAATTACATTACATCAACTAAAAATCACCATCACCAATTCGAAATCATTTTTAAATGGACACAACAATTTTTTTGACATTTCAGTATTCACAAACAGTAGACAATTGTAACCACATCTCATTTACCTCTATTATAGCATTTCATTTTTTAAAATCATATACGTGGATGAACAACATATCTACATAGGCTCAACACATGATAAAAGATGGATGCACATACATGACTTTTCCCATTCACTCATACATGTGCATTGATATTCATAAAAAAACCTCATAGAAACAATGAATACATTTACATCATACAACTACTGTGGAAGGTTGCTTAACATTAGATTCTCTCTATGAATCATGAAACATAAAATATGGATTTAGTGTCCCCTTAACATCACGATTCACTCATAATATACCATTAGGAATTATGTACAATAAGAACATATCATTAGAAAATATTACAGCTGTCACTTTTTGGGAATGAACAACAATGCTATACTGCTTCATATAAATAAGCATATGTGGGAGAGTATCACAATACATACATAGATGTACATAACACACATCACACAACAATAAAACACATTTATCTTTTTAATCAGCACACAATAAGAATGTTGTAAAATACAACAAGAGAATGAAGATTTGCGAACTAGACAGGCAGGTTGCTAATATGATGACATCATTCGAAGCTTCAACCATACAGATTACAGCATTAGGACTGTACCGCCCCTTTCAGCAGTTTCTCACTCAATACTACATATACGTAAACAAGAGTGTTGGAAGATCTTCATTATTATTGCGATTTCAATGGGACGCGTAAAATATTGACATCTTGCAAATCACTTATATATATAATATTATAGATGTCAGGCGTTATTTTATCGTTTGGAAACAATATTGCAGCAACATTGATCGATCAGATTCTATGCCTTGTCTATGCACATTATACACAAATATGCACTTTCATGTTAGTGTGGACGTGTGCTTTTTACTATAAGATCGCGTTTAATAAGTATTTGTTACGCATATGAACAAACATTACGAAGATGCACTGTATATGTTACATTTTACACTTTCATATTACGATTCATTGGGGGAAAACAAAATTTCAGCAAACACCTAAAAAACACCCACATTGAAAGCATTCAAGACGCTCACATACAATCAACTGTATACAATCAGCAATCATTACGAAATCGCTACCATTGGACATATTGCACTATAAATCCCCCAAACAACATGGCCAAATCATCCCTTGTGTTCGACATTGTATCAAATCGCTTTTGTGTTTTTGCATACCTTGTTACTCCTTGTGTGTTTGCTCTGCTGTTTGTCTCTGTGCTGCTTAGCTTGGCAAATATGAATAAGCCGCAGTTAGTTGCTGCTGGTACTGTTGCATGAGTGGTGTTCAATAGAATCAGGTGGGCTCGGCATCTCCAAGAGAGACAAAGGGCTTGTCTGGTTAGAGGTCCTCCTGTTCACAGGGTGAGGCCCACCTTGGAGAACATGAGCAATTTCGAGGTTTATGACAAGTATAGGCTCAATCGCGAACAGCTCATTACAATGTACAATTGTACAATGTACTTAAACCTCATCTGGAGCCTCATAGATGTATGCAGACTGCAGTCCCTGGCATCACCAAGATGCTAAGTTGCATAAACGTCCTGGCCTCCAGAAGTTTTCAATCCGGAGAGGGGTATATGCATGGGCTGTCTCAGGGTACCTTCTCTGTGGTTTTTGACAACTTTCTGGACGCCATGGTACGAGTCAGTAAGCATTACATAGGATTCCCTCAATATGATGGCGATTAGAGGCGCCTGAAGAGGGAATTCTATGCAATAGCTTGAATGCCCAATGTCTTGGGAGCAATAGATTGCACCCACATTGCGCTGCGTGCTCCAGCCGATATCCTGCCCTTCTGAAATTGCAAACACTTCCATAGTCTGAACGTGCAGATTGTTTGCGACGCACGGATGCGGATTATGCAGGTGTATGCGAATTTCGGCTGGGCTTGTCATGATGCCTGCATCCTCAGACAGTCATCCCTGTGGCGGCAGTTTGAGGGCAGACAGTTTCCCCATGGGTGGCTCATTGGTGAGTACTTGTGCACAGCATGGTTAATTAGTTAGACAATTGCCACTGAAATGTTCGCAAACAGTTGTGTTTGTGTAATGTTCAAAATGTGTAGCTCTAGGATGCGCTTTAACCATTTATTCTCTTTTAGCAAATGTCTAGTTTTAGCTCCAAACAGATATGTAGCATGTCCTAGCTTAAATGTGCAGCTATAGGATGCAATTTACCATTTCTTTCTCTTTTAGCAAATGTCTAGTTTTAGCTCCAAACAGATATGTAGCAGGTCATAGCTTAAATGGGCAGATATAGGATGCAATGTAACCATTTAATTGTCTCTTTCAGCAAATGTCTAGTTTTAGCTCCAAACAGATATGTAGCATGTCCTAGCTTAAATGTGCAGCTCCAGGATGCAATTTGACCATTTCTATCTCTTTTAGCAAATGTCTTGTTAATGTGAAATATGCATATGTAGCATGTCCTAGCTTAAATGTGCAGCTCTAGGATGCGCTTTAACCATGTCATTGTCTCTTTCAGCAACTGTCTAGTTTTAGCTCCAAAGAGATATGTAGCATGTCCTAGCTTAAAAGTGCAGCTCTAGGATGCAATTTCACAATTTCTGTGTCTTTTAGCAAATGTCTCCTTTATGCAAAATATGCATATGTAGCATGTCCTAGCTTAAATGTGCAGCTCTAGGATTTGCTTTAACCATGTCATTGTCTCTTTCAGCAAATGTCTAGTTTTAGCTCCAAACAGAGATGTAGCATGTCCTACCTTAAATGTGCAGCTCTAGGATACAATTTCACCATTTCTGTCTCTTTTATAAAATGTCTTGTTTATGCGAAATACACATATGTAGCATGTCCTAGCTTAAATGTGCAGCTCTAGAAATGCGCTTTAACCATGTCATTGTCTCTTTCAGCAAATGTCTAGATTTAGCTCCAAACAGATATGTAGCATGTCCTAGCTTAAATGTGCAGCTCTAGTATGCAATTTCACCATTTCTGTCTCTTTTAGCAAATGTCTTGTTTAATGCGAAATACGCATATGTAGCATGTCCTAGCTTAAATGTGCAGCTCTAGGATGTGCTTTAACCATGTCATTGTCTCTTTCAGCAAATGTCTAGATTTAGCTCCAAACAGATATGTAGCATGTCCTAGCTTAAATGTGCAGCTCTAGGATGCAATTTCATCATTTCTGTCTCGTTTAGCAAATGTCTTGTTTATGCGAAATACGCATATGTAGCATGTCCTAGCTTTAATGTGCAGCTCTAGGATGCGCTTTAACCATGTCATTGTCTCTGTCAGCAAATGTCTAGTTTTAGCTCCAAACAGATATGTAGCATGCCCTAGCTTAAATGTGCAGCTCTAGGATGCAATTTAACCATTTCTGTTTCTTTTAGCAAATGTCTCGTTTATGTGAAATACGCATATGTAGCATGTCCTAGCTTAAATGTGCAGCTCTAGGATGAGCTTTAGCCATGTCATTGTCTCTTTCAGCAAATTTCTAGTTTTAGCTCCAAACAGATATGTAGCATGTCCTAGCTTAAATGTGCAGCTCTAGGGTGCAAATTCACCATTTCTGTCTCTTTTAGCAAATGTCTTGTTTATGCAAAATACGAATATGTAGCATGTCCTAGCTTAAATGTGCAGCTCTAGGATGCGCTTTAACCATGTCATTGTCTCTGTCAGCAAATGTCTAGTTTTAGCTCCAAACAGATATGTAGCATGCCCTAGCTTAAATGTGCAGCTCTAGGATGCAATTTAACCATTTCTGTCTCTTTTAGCAAATGTCTTGTTTATGCAATTTTCGTGTACACAAATGCATTGTATCTTATAAAACTTTATTTGATAATTTATTTTTTATATATTTGACAGTTTGTTATGTTCATTATTTATAGGTGATTCTTGTTACATGAGCTGGCCTTGGCTCATTACGCCTATACGTTACCCAGCTGACGACGCCCAGGAGCACTACAATCGGGCGCACAAGCGGACTAGGGCTGTAGTGGAGAGGATGTTTGGGCTCCTCAAAATGCGGTTACAATGCCTGGACAGGTCTGGAGGAGCCCTCCAATACAGCCCTAGTAAGGTGGCAAAGATTGTTATAGCCTGCAGCGTCCTGCATAACATTGCTCAGCGGGCTGGGATGCTGCAGGCCGTCCAGGCACCCCAAGACCTCCTCCAAGATGAGGAGGACGACCCTGTTCTAGAGGGGCCATTCTGGGACGAGGGGCTCAATGTCAGAGTAAACATTATCAACCTCCACTTCAGACGGTAAATACTAGAAGTTATATAGGAGCATTGCGAATATGTGTGAATTTTATGGAAATGAGAAGTAGAGAATTGTGCAAACATGTTAGGATTGTTGAAAAAATTATTCGATCAAAATATAATTTAATATTATTATTATCATAGGTAATTTATACATCAGATGATTCTGGCATTGGCTCCTGTAATGACTTTGCCACCTGATTTTCAAAGACAACATCAGATGACAAGTATAAACAATGTATGGACTGTAGGTGGGGGGAATTTTGCATAATCAGCCATCCATACATTTTAAAATGTAGTATTTAGTTTACACATTACTAGATTTTTGGATAGTCAGAAAGGGATACTCTAGCAATACTATATGCTTCCAAGTCATATTCCAAGTCATACATCAGAGGCTAGGTCTGCACAATGTATGACTTAGCTTCACACTTAATCAAGATAGAACATAACACAATATGCTACACATGCTTAGTAAGCTAGTGATTTATATAGTTTCAGAAATGGGGGGGGATGCAGAACTAAGTCACACACTTTTATTAATGATTTGATTTACACTTTTTCTTCCATTAGGGAGATGACTTCATCTAAAGACTGAAAGTGAAGAATCCCAGACTGAAAGTGAAGAATACCAATTTGATCATGTCTGTGGCATTGTCTTTCAATTGTGCTGACTTTGAAAACCATACAAAGACACGTTCACATGGTAAGTGGCAACAATTCTATGGAACAAGATTGTGGATGCATTCTATTGGAGACACTTAGGTTTAATTTTGTATTTGTTTTTTAGATGGTATTTTACAATTCTCTATTTTGAAAATGATGAATAGGACACCTAATGAAGATAAACTGATATTTTGAAGAGAATTGCCTTTCAAAGACCATACATCCAGGTTAGTTTGCACAATACAATGCTATTTAAAAATCATAGGAGGAAGAATGTTCCAATAATTAGGAATATATACATGTCCTATTTTAGAATAGGTTTATTTTATATACATTACCCCTACTTTGTGCTAGAGAGGACTCAGATTCTGACCAATCAGACAAAGGGATACATTTCATAGTTGACATTTAGGTATATTATTATTTGAAGGGACATGAAATATAACATTCAATTATGTCCCTTATACAATATTTTTAATGTCAAATATGATATGAATTAATGTCTAATTTTAATGCTAATCTGTGTAATTCAAATATTGATTATACAATTTAATGTGATTAATTTTAAAATATGGATATAGATCTCCAGTATGAACCTGTTTTTAATATCAAGACAAACTATACATGTTAGAGCATAGACAGAAGATGATTTTTAAATTATTAGATGTTCAGAATATTTTGAGATATGTGCTAATTAATTAACCTAATTGACTAATGTTTTAAATATTCCTTTTCGTTCTTTTTCATATTTTCTTTTTTGATGTATTCCAAAATATTATATTTTAAATAAATTTATTTACAGACTATCGGCTAGATTACGAGTTGTGCGTTAGGAGGGGTGCGTTAGTTACGTGTACTTTATTTCCATTGTGCACTTTTCTTAACGTTGGTATTACGAGTCTCAAAACAACCTTGTAACGCGTCGCGGTAACACGACTACCGCCTTTTTTACTCGTAATCATGGCAGCGTTAATCATTCTCCCATAGAGATCAATAATAAATGAAATAAGCACAGATTTTTCAGCTAACACTCCATCTTGCGAGAAATAAGCACTGCTCTGTCATTTTACGTATACCACATAATGCACAACAAAAACACACATCAAATGTACAAACAATCACGCAACATAGCACATACGCATTACACATTCACAATCGGAAAAGAACAAGAATGCACAACATTTACACTGAAAGAGGAATACATAAATACATTATGATCTTGCAACACTGAACAAAACAACACGAAAAAAGAATTGCACACTCATACACAAACAAAACATTTGCATTCAAGATTACGGAACATTAGTTCAAAGAAACATTTATACCACTTCACAAATACGACACCATCACAAATATGTATTTACATTTACAGATAATACTTTTGGACAATGTTATGCAAAATGATTACTATGACATCATCACATTATACACATTCCACAAATACTAACTCAATATGAGCATGCTCAAATTCAAACAACTAATACACATTGCACACATACATAATTACAAACAAAGCACACCTGAGCATACTTTACTTTGCAAACCGGTACATCATTAAACATTTACATAGGGTATATAAGCACACTACAAGAATGGCTGCTTTGACTGTGTTGCTGGAGGATTTTGTGAGATTAGAGAGATTTAGCGAGTTACTGGTATTGTGAGATTTATTGTTAGTGAGTGAGTTTGTTAGTGGTAGTGTGAGAGAGTGAGTTAGTTAGTGCTAGTGTGAGATAGTGAGTTAGTTAGTGCTAGTGTGAGATAGTGAGTTTAGTGGTAGTGTGAGATAGTGAGAGAGCGGTAGTGAGCGAGAGTTTGTTTGGGTGAGTGTGCAAGTTGTTTTTCTGAATACTTAAAACTTTTACACGCAAACACATTTAATACATACATACACTTATCAATAACACTACATACACTCCATACCCCATCCCCTCTCATACTACACTCCATACCCCATTCCCTTTTATCCCATACCCCATTCCCTGTAAGCCCATACCCCGTTCCCTTTCATCCCATACCCCATTCCCTTTCAGCCCATACCCCATTCCCTGTAAGCCCATACTCATCCCATAGTTAGATTTTGTTTACATATGCTAATTTTAGTCTTTTTCTACATTTTTGTCTGTTTAATACCCCTTACCCTCTTTTATTTATATCCCTTTCACACTTTGAGCACTTTTTTTTAATTTTTGTTATTTATTTTGACCCCCTTTCATTTAGGCGCTTTTTGTTTGAGTATGTCGGGAGGGGGGGATAGGGGCAGATTAGCCTGCAGCTATTAGAGCTCATCAGGCAGGAGGGCAGAGAAGAGATTGTAGAGGAGGTTAGGCAGGAGGTTAGGCAGGAGTGGGGAAGGGGGAGAAGGAGAGGGAGAGGAAGAGGAACAGGACAGGAAGGGGGACAGGAAGGGGGAGAGGAAGGGGGAGGAAGGGGGGAGGAAGCGGTGGTTGGACCCGGCCACTTTGTTCAAGATGAAGAAGTGGCTGGGCCCAGTGGCGTGCAGTGTAGAGCTTCACAGTCCGGGAAACAGAGGCTCACATCACAGGGAAAAGCCAAGCTGACTAGGGAGGTGAGATATACTATGGATGAGAAGGAGGACCTCATAGAGGCTTATATGGAGAGGGCTAGGAGGCTGCAGGCTCAGAAGGCCACCCCTAAGGAGAAGAGGAAGCTATGGCTGGAGATCAGGGATGCCGTTAATGCAGTGGGGGTCCATAACAGGGATATGAAGTCCATACAGCATCGCTACCGGACTGTAAAATGGAATTCAAAAGAAAGCTCTTGAGGGAGAACCAATATCTAACAGGGACCGGTGGCGGCCCTGAAATGATCGTGGAATATTCCCAATGGGAGGAAATGTTGCGTCCCAGCATCTCCAAGGTGGCCATAGTCTGTATCGGAGGAGTCAATACCGGGAACCTGCCACTCTCATCTTCCGGTAAGCTCATTTAATAATCTCTTTATATGAAAAATAAATAATGTATTTAAGGATATCATTAACGCAATTACGCTTTTTTAGACATTATTGCATAAACGCATTCACAATTACCTTGCAAAAGTTGCATTTCACGAAAAGCCATCACATTAGTATCTAGTCTACAGATTAGGTGTGCATTTAATCAGACTGAAAACAAATGCAAAAACACATTCAGATTGACCATATAGATATCAGAAACACGGTTTGGAAAATGCGGAAATCGTATTGATTGTTGTATTTGAAAGTATAATACACATGAGGCTGCCTTTGTAATTCTATTGTAAGCAACAGCATTTACATCTTTATTTGGAACTGTGCTAATATCTCGATTTCTTTCTTTTTACAATATACAGAGTCTGAGCCCGGGGAGGAGGCAGCACAGCACCCACAGGCTCCTCCTTCACCCAGGTATGAGAGTGGTGCAGATGACTCGCCACCTCGGAAAGACATGGAATACATCCCTCTATCCTCATCCTCTGAAGAAGCCCCCACTGCAGAAGAGATCGCTGCAGCAGCCCCTCCTGCACCAGCAGCCCCTT
Source organism: Bombina bombina (assembly GCF_027579735.1). Classification (NCBI taxonomy): domain Eukaryota; kingdom Metazoa; phylum Chordata; class Amphibia; order Anura; family Bombinatoridae; genus Bombina; species Bombina bombina. Next base: position 856,594,568 of record NC_069500.1, read on the forward strand.
TTGCACCAGCAGCCCCTCCTGCACCAGCAGCCCGCCATGCACCAGCAGCCCGCCGTGCACCAGCAGCTACTCAGGAGGAGATAGCAGAGCTGCAGATATTAAGAGATTTTCTGGAAGAGATGCATGCCTCCCGGAGGGAACAGGCAGAAAGCAGAATCCAGCTAACGGAAGCAATTAATGATATTCGACAAGACCAAAGAGAGCTTCGCCAAGACCAAAGAGAGATCTTGCATACTCTGAAAGATATATTGCAGGTCCTCCGGGAGGCGCATAACGCACCATCTGCTGCTGGGCCATCTGCTGCTGGGCCATCTGATCCTGGGCCATCTGCTGCTGGACCATCTGCTCCTGGCCCTCCTCCATCTCATCCTCAATCTCCTCCTCAGCCGGGTGATCCAAGTACGCCTCCTTCCCCTCTTCCCAAAACATCTCCGATGAGAACTTGTTGGAGGGGGCTGCCCCCCAGAGCCTCAGTCTCGTGGGAAGAGGGGAAGGAAGAGGAAGTTTTTTTATATATATATATTTATTTAATGTGTAATGGATAGACCTTTGATGATGTGGTCTTCTTACACTTGTGGAGCACACTCTGTATATAATCTGATTCTATGGGACCGGGTCCATGGAGGCAGATTGTTTGCAGAGTGTGTTTTACAAGTGTGTGGAGACATCATCGCATACCTATCCTTGTTGATTACATTGATTGGTTTCTGTGATGTGATGTCCAAACTGTTTCCCTAATCTCAAACAAAATTACCATTACAATTATACATGATGGCATATCACTGTTTTGATGCCAACAACACATCTTAAAGGGACAGCCATAACATTTATTATTGTTGGTTACAAAGAAAACACTTTATTACGTGTTATCAAGTTTGGAAAAACAAGACTTAGAGAAATACACGTTTTACTTCTGTGATTAACCTTTTATCTATGCCTCTGAAAAATTACCACTTATTTCTGTTCTTTTGACAGACCGGCATTTCAGCAAATCACTGATCAATCCAGGGTAACTATACTGCATGAGCTCAATGTTTTCTATATGAAACACAAAAAATAATGCCCTTTAGTGGTCAAAATGCATTCAGATTAGATGCACTCTTCAAGCTTGAAGAAATGAGCAGATGTACCTCCTAGGTTTAGAGATCAACTAAGAACACCAAGAGAACTAAGATAAATTGGTGATAAAAGTTTGCTATATATTTTTTATAAAATTTGCATTTTTTGAGATTTAAATCATTACTGTTTTGCTTGACTTGACTGTCCCTTTAAACAAGAACATATGCTAACATATACTAATCCTTAGGGATTGTTGGTATATATATACGTACTTGCTCAAACAAGAAAATATTTGATTAGGATACTAAGCCTGTATGCCATATTTATCTTGATGTGTTAAATAAAGTCTATTTTCTTAAAGATACATTATTGTGTTTGAATTATTTAAGAAAGACATTTCATTTAGAAGGAATCTGGTTTCATGTCCTTTTAAGAGTTACATTAGAAATATATGCTCACAGTAATATATTTGGAGATTAACAATGTGGGAGTCATACATGACACAATACTGAGCATTTACATTAAAGGGACAGTATACACTCATTTTCATAGAACTGCATGTAATAGACACTACTATAAAGAACGAGATGCACAGATACTGATATGAAAATCCATGAGAAAATGGTTTAAAGACTTACTTAGAAACTCTCAGTTTAGCTCTGTCGAAAAGTTAGCTGGAAAGCCACATTGCAAGTGGGAAATAAAACACTACACACTCCCCCTTCTTTTGCATATGAAAAGACCCTTTACACAAACAGGAGCAAGCTGGAGAAGGTAGCTGACGGTATTCACATCAAACTTTGGGGCTTGGTTAGGAGTCTGAAAATCACAGCAATGGTATTTAAAAATAAGCAAAACTATACATTTAAAAAAAATAATAATATGGGCTATATAAATAGATTTACAAAACATATATGCTAAGAAAAAATGAGTGTATAATGTCCCTTTAAGAAAAAAGATCAGGACATAAAATTTAGAATAAGTAGGCATCACATATATTTATCATATGATAAAGGTCAATGCATATTAATTACTTGATTCAAATACAAAAGCGCATCTTTAGGAATTAGATATGTAGAAAATTCAACACAACACAGTAATTATTTATTAAAAGGAAAATATTGTTGAGAAACATATTAAACAATATGGAATATATTCATGGATTTGCACTTGCCTCAAAATATATTATGCAGGAAAAACATATTGCCTTCAATTGTTTCTTCAACGAGACAGCCATCGAAAGAGATTTTTGTGTTCTTTATCAGCTATGGTTCAACAATGTACATGATTGACACAATCCATACTCGTCATGGTTTTAAACTTGTCTTCTCATTCACAAATGTGGGTTACGTGCAAAATCAAATATTGCGGGACAGCGTAATCTAATCAGACGGATTTAACATCTTGGCATGTGACGTCTTAAGCAACATGGTGCATCCAAGATCGCGTAAAAACGTCATCCAATCAAAGGCGCATCCGAGACAGCGTAAAAACGGCATCCAATCCAATAACTCATTTTACAGCTTGGCATGTGACGTTGTAAGCAACATGGCGCATCCGAGATCGCATAAAAATGTCCTCCAATCAAAGGCGCATCCGAGATTGCGTTAAAAAAAAGGGAACCAATCCAATAACTCATTTTACAGCTTGGCATGTGATGTCTTAAGCAACATGGCGCATCCGAGATAGCGTAAAAACGTCATCCAATCAAAGGCGCATCCGAGATCGCATAAAAACGGCATCCAATCCAATAACTCATTTTACAGCTTGGCATGTCAATAAGAAACGTATTTATATTTTAATAATTAGTATGTGCTATATTGTTATCTATGAATGTCACGCTAGATAACGTAATACTGTGATACATGAAATAGAATCCATTGTTGGTAATAAAGATATATTTCATTAGAATCGGAGGACTATTAACTATTTAGCAAGCATTTTATGTTACACGATTATGTACGACATTGCAATTTGAACTTCATTTTCAATTTTAAAGGGACACTGAACCCAAATGTTTTCTTTCATGATTCAAATATAGCATGACATTTTAAGCAACTTTCTAATTTACTCCTATTATCATATTTTCTTCATTCTCTTGGTATCTTTATTTGAAATGCAAGAATGTAAGTTTAGATGCCGGACCATTTTTGGTGAACAACCTGGGTTGTCCTTGCTGATTGGTGGATAAATTAATCCACTAATAAAAAAGTGCTGTCCAGAGTTTTGAATAAAAAAAAAGCTTAGATGCCTTCTTTTTCAAATAAAGATAGCAAGATAACAAAGAAAAATTGATAATAGGAGTAAATTAGAAAGTTGCTTAAAATTACATGCTCTATCGGAATCACAAAAGAAAAAATTGGGTTCAGTGTCCCTTTAAATTTAATCTTTTGATGAAATGTGTTTAGAGGTAATCTCAAGAGCAGAAAAATACAATGTTCTAACTGCTGATTGGTGGCTACATATATATACCGATTGTCATTGGTTCACCTATGTGTTCATTTAGAAACCAGTAGTGCCCTGCTGCTCCTTAAACAAATGATACAAAGAGACTGAAGCAAAATTGAGAATTTATGGAAAGATAAATTTAATAAAAATCGTATGTTATACATAAATGAGAAAATAGATTATTGTATTTCATGTCCCTTTAAATGAGAAATACTGCTACGAGATACATTATGAAAATCGGGATTGGTTATACATTATATGTTACCTATAGCTATGGTGTCCATCTTTACACTTTAAAAATGGACACATGAGAAATACATATGTCAGGGATGTTTTCAGATATGTTTAAAGATTTATTTGGAATAAGAATAATGACACATGTATTTATAAGATGTGTCACTTATTCAAGTTGGAATACAACAATCAACATCTAAAACCTCAGATAAACCTTTCTGCAAAGTATATCAAGAAAATGAAGCAAATTAAATAAGAGATGTAAATATTACATTTCTGTAATATTATATATCTCAATCATGAAAGACAATTTTTTGGTTTCATGTCCCTTTAAGGATTAACTACCTAAAATATAGATTTTAATAAATGATATGAATAAAGAGGACAAATAATATATTAATGACATTTGTTTTATTATGATTTCATAAAACATAAAGAAAAGAGTGAAAGAGTGCATCACAGTCGTTGGAGGGAGTTGACAAGGGTCAACACAGCCCCATTGGAGCCATTTGACAAGGTGAAAGAGTGCATCACAGTCCTTGGAGTGAGTTGACAGGGCAAACACAGCCCCATTGGAGCCATCTGACAAGGTGCCATAGTGTATCACAGTCCTTGGAGGGAGTTGACAGGGCAAACACAGCCCCATTGGAGCCTTCTGACAAGGTGCCATAGTGTATCACAGTCCTTGGAGGGAGTTGACAAGGGCCAGCACAGCCCCATTGGAGCCATTTGACAAGGTGAAAGAGTGCAACAGGCACAACAAAAAAACAAAAAAGGCCAAATGGCAACAATAAATACAAACAAAGTAACATGTGGACAGAAGATTCATATCTGCGCCCTCGGAGCATCTCCGGATTCTCAACTTATGGGGCATCTGCATGACCCTCATCGTCCTGTGCATTACCAGCTGCGGATTCATGCATTGACTCTAGACGCAGAACGTGCTCTAGAGTCAAGCGCTGCATCCGCAGCTGGGTATGCATGGTGTTGTGCATCCTTCCCAGCAACACACTGTTCCTATCCTCAGCATGGTCTGCTCTATATGTGCTAGAGCCTAGAGGCTCGAGCTAGAGCGTTAACCATGAGTCACAACCTAAACAAAAATAAAGTATGAAAATTATTGTTAGTTCCAGCACATAAAATGGGTCACATTTTAATGGGGTTATTTAAGCTTAACTGGAGCTTTTTGTAAGTATTTTAGATTTGTATAGGTTGAACTCGATGGACTTCAGTCTTTTTTCAACCTTATCTACTATGTTACTATGTTACATAATAAAAAGAGAGCAAAGAGACATTGCAATAATAAAAAGACAAATCATTATTATAATTAAATATTCTATATAGAAGATTTGCACATTAAATATGTTCTTCATAGAAAAACCATTAAAGGGACAGTTTACTCAAAAATGTTCTCCCCTGTAATTGGTTCACAATGATCCAAGTTTAAACTATTTTATTAGGTTGTGGCTTCAAAACACAAACACCTAGATTTAGAGTTCTGGGTTAGCCTTAAAAAGCAGCGTTAAGGGGGCGGGGCCAACCGCCATGGAGGTCAGTCGCATCTGAACGGAGCTCCTGGCTTATAGACCAAAGAACAGAAAATGTCTCTCTACTACAAGCATATTATTACATCTAAAAGCTCATGAGCACTTGTATAAGCACAAAGCATGGAGGAAAGCCATTTATAGAGGATGCATGCAAAGCTTTCACCTTACGACTTTGTTGTCTGACGAGCGCAGCCATTTTCTCTACAGACCTCTTACACCGGGATCACCTGTTGACAGAGAGCTCAAGAAACTATAGCATAATCCCTCCCAAGGTATCTGGGTCCTCATAGCTATTGTTGCTCCCTATTACTATGTACATACCTACTGTCCCATTGTTCCAACTGGCATTAACCTATTGAGTTCAGCCTATGCTAAAGAGTGGCTTACAAGATGAACGCCAGCCGATTCCTTGAGGAACTAGCTCACATGCTAGCAAAGCACCACGCTGCCTTCGAGAAGACCTTATGCATTGCGCTCGGCAAAAGCGACTTTTGTGCAACCCAGCTGCCTACTCAGCCGAATTCCAAGCAGATAGAATCTGTGGAAGGTTGCGCTTCAGAACTCTGGTGTCAGCGTGATGGCATCTTACACAGAGAGCCTCCTTTTTTCACAGAGGAGGTTGGAGACTTCCTTCTGGGACTCGACGCTTGCACAATCCAGATTGGCATACGGAACTTCAATGACCGCAAACAAGCCACACAGACCCCCATAATGACACCTGTGAGTAACACACATACTGAGGGTGCTCATTACCACCTGGTCTGCCGCGATAATAACCTTACAAGGATGAGAATGAAATCAGTACCTGGAACAAATTTTCTTCAGCGACAACAACTTTGTCTGATCCAGGCAACCTGGGACAAGGCTCTTTTGGCATCTGATAGCAATCTGTTTCCCATGCCCACTGCAGAGCTATGGAGGGCAGGTATTGGTTAGCGAACAGTGTGTTGCCAGCTGGACTTGGAGTTTGGTGGTGCTTCCTTGAGAGAGAACTCTGTAATCGTCCACATGCGGAACTTTTTGTTGTGTAAACTGTTCATATTTCAATAATGCTAGATTGCACGCTACATTGCATATATTGGTTCCTTATGGAATTGTTTGTTCTCCCATAACATATCAATAGCTTATTTCCCATATTCTATGTTGACAGGATTGGTTAACCCTGGCTTCACTCTAGCTATATTTTATGACATACATGAATACATTGAATTTGTTTCCCCTATAGCTCTGCATATAGAGATTCTAGTTGTATTTAAGGTTCTCTTGCTTGGTGCAGAATGTGAAACCTAGGTGCTAGTTTTGTATTATATTAGGTGACTGAAGCTATAGTATTCTGCAGCTGGTAAAGTGTATAATGACCCAGAATGTGCTAGTTAAATCATATAAAAAGGCATATTATTGTTCTCCTACGTCAACCTGTTACCTAAGCTCCTTCTCATACAGCTCAGCACAGCCGTTTTCCTGTTACTAACTAATACTATGTGGCATACACAGTTCCTTATAGATGATACCAAGGTGTGCATAGATACTATACTTTACAATAGGCAGGTTTTGCTATTTCATATATATCTTACTGTGATAGAACTAAAAATAATGAGACCAAAGCGGACCTAATTACCAGGGATCAGCTCTGCCGTACCAGGATTTTACAATGTTTTATTAAAATGCTAAATTGACATACTATATAGGCTCCAAATACTACGGGCGTGTGGAGGGACAGGCCAAATTCAATGTCACCTCTAAAGTTTATCTAAGGTAACTATACTATACTTATCAATTGTATTATTGCCCTCCATGCACATGAATCCGTAGATGACAATGATACTTTAATGTACCGTTTTTTATTAAGCCAAAATGTAGACAAAAAAAGCAAAAAAAAACAAAACAAAAAAAAAATGCAGGCTCATATATTCCAAGTAGTTGAATGCCACCCGTACCTTATTAAACCACACTTGTGGTTAGGTGTACAGTCTACTGAGTTTACCATATCACTGTCTAGCTATGGACTTCTATCTTTATGAATATATATATTTATACCTATATGGTTTGTCTGTTGTTGGGTGTAAGGGCCCGCACCCGAGCATTAAGACTCATCAGTACTAAGACAGATATATTCAGGATTACTCAAAATTAACATAGTCCATACTATATTTTGCTGTTCAGAAGACACGTGTTTCATTGCATAGAAACCACCTTGATTTCAGACTCACACTTTAAGCAATCATTACTCAGCTCCCTTATCTATTCTCCTCCTTAGTCACAACTTGGAGCAAATAGCAGTTCCTGTGTAATCAGCAAACCTTGCTTACATCAGCCCTGTAGGTATTGCACATGCATAGAACACCTTTCCTCATAGAGCTGCGCTCCTATTATAGCATTAGCATTGTCCATAGAATTAACAGACTTTAGAGCACTTCAGCTCCATTATATATTACAGAGGTTATGGCCTTTACTACAGGGTGCGCATAGCCTTAATTCGAAGCCTCTAGTATACTCCCAGTGCAGGCTGGTCCTGCATTGCTGCTTCTATCATACATGGCCTAATTATTTACAACATCTTAAATGGGATGCATAAACTGTGTTGCTTCTGAGAATTGAGAACTTGAGGCTCCAGTGTGCCGAGGGTAATTTTACTTTAGTTAAATGAATAGTCAGTCTATTTCTACTTTTTCTGCTACTAGCCCATAAGCTCACGAGTCTTTATACATTGATATGACATATCGCTATTTACCACATTTATATAATTATCTTTCCTCCCCCCCCCCCACTATAGAATGTGCCTCCTAGATTAGGAGGATGAATTGTGCAGTTTATCTTGTCTATACCGCAACCCCTAATACTCTCCATGATTGATCAGCATCATTTATAAACTAAGCTTAAAGGTTTAAATCCAAAAATTCATCCTTGCACATTTTGCCATACCACTTAGAATACATAATTATAAGATAGCAGAATTTTATTGAATTATTGCATATAAAAGGTTATTTATATTCTATTGGCAAGTATCCTATGTGGGTTTATCTCTTATATATTATTCTTTTGTTCAATATTTCTAATGTTCATAGTTTTGTCCTCCCACAAACTTAATGTTGTAACCAGTGAGTGAGGTCTGGGAGTGTCCTCTAAGAATTGAGGAGGACAATTTTATCTCTCATCATAGCAGTGGCAGCTGGTGAATTTTTAGGATGGGGGTGCACAAGACCCTGCCCCTATTAGAAAGCCACGCCCCTTGGAAAAACAGCCCACATTCGCTGGCAGGCAGGCAACTGCAATTCAATTGCACTAGCAGACTGATGATTCACAGTCAAAAAAGTTTTTATTTTAAATATTTACACTACTGTTACAACAAGTATGAGTGGTGCCACTAACTTGGCAAGTGGGCCTGGCACACACGCTGGCAGGCAGGCAACTACAATTAGATTAAACTAACAGACTGATGTTTCACAGTCAAAAAAGTTTTTATTTAAAATATTTACACTACTGTTATAACAAATATGATTTGTGGCACTAGTTGGAAAGTGGGCCTGGCAAACACGCTGGCAGACAGGCAACTGCAATTAAATAACACTAGCAGACTGATGTAAAAGTTTTTTTTTTAAAAAAAGTTACACTAATGTTACACCAGATATGAGTAGTGGCACTGAGGATGGATGTAGGCACAGTATATGCTGGGAGCCTGACACACAGGCTGGCACTAGTGGCAGGGTGGCCTGGCAACTAAAATTAAATAACACTAGAAGACTGATGTAAAAGTTTTTTTAAAAAAATTTACACTAATGTTACACCAGATATAAGTGGTGAAAAACAGAGCAATTAGGCACAGTATATGCTGTGGGCCTGACACACAGGCCTGATGGAAAATTAAATTAGATTACACTAGCAAAATGATGTAAAAGTTTTTTTTTTTAAATTTATACTAATGTTCCCTTAGGCCCTTACACAGGCTGGCACTAGTGGCACACTGGCCTGGCAACTAAAATTAAATAACAATAGCAGACTGATGTAAAAGTTTTTTTTTTTAAATTTACACTAATGTTCCCTTAGGACCTTACACAGGCTGGCACTAGTGGCACTCTGGCCTGGCAACTAAAATTAAATAACAATAGCAGACTGATGTAAAAAAAATGTAAATTTTTTTTTACACTAATGTTCCCTTAGGCCCTTACACAGGCTGGCACTAGTGGCACGCTGGCCTGGCAACTAAAATTAAATAACAATAGCAGACTGATGTAAAAAAAAAAAAAAAAAAATTACACTAATGTTACCTTAGGCCCTTACACAGGCTGGCACTAATGGCACGCTGGCCTGCCAACTAAAATTAAATAACAATAGCAGACTGATGTAAAAGTTTTTTTTAAAAAAAATTTACACTAATGTTCCCTTAGGCCCTTACACAGGCTGGCACTAGTGGCACGCTGGCCTGCCAACTAAAATTAAATAACAATAGCAGACTGATGTAAAAGTTTTTTTTAAAAAAATTTACACTAATGTTCCCTTAGTCCCTTACACAGGCTGGCACTAGTGGCACACTGGCCTGGCAACTAAAATTAAATAACAATAGCAGACTGATGTAAAAGTTTTTTAAAAAGTTTTTTACACTAATGTTACACCAGATATAAGTGGTGGAAAACAGAGCTATTAAATACAGTATATGATGTGGGCCTGACACTACTCACCATGTCATAGAACTTAAGTAACAATATTAAGGCTAAGAATGATTTTTTCTTTGGCTTATGCTTTTTCATACTATTATTATTTTGTATACTGCTTAGAACTACTCATCAAAACTGCAATACCAAACACATTAGTACAATCTACTTTTCCATTTGGTTTAGTAATTAAAGGGACATGCCACCCACATTTTTTCTTTTATGATTTAAAAAGATAATGCAATTTTAAACATCTTTCTAATTTACTTATATTATCTAATTTGTTTTATTCTCTTGATATTCTTTGATAAAAAGCATATCTAGATATGCTCACTAGCTGCTGATTGGTTGCTGCACATAGAAGCCTCGTGTGATTGGCTCACCATGTGCATTGTTTTTTCTTCAACTAAGGATATCTAAAAAATGAAGCAAAATAAATAATGGAAGTAAAGTGTAATGTTGTTTAAATTTCTATTCTCTATCTGAATCATGAAAGAAAGATTTTGGGTTTAGTGGCCCTTTAACTATTATGTTCCATACTTCCCTTTTCTCTACTGATCCAAACCAAGCTATATTACTGGCATTATCTTGTTGTTTCCTTGTAGAGTTAATACACAAGATGGGAAGCAAACAGAATGATATCACATTTTGCACAAACTGTGTATACCAAGCCATTCTACACAATTCCTAAAACTACTTGTATAGAATATTGCACTGAAGTCTAAATACTAAGTTCAAATCAGTCTATATTGAGCTAAATTACAGAAATTATCTTGAGGTTTCCTTGTATTAACTCAAAATCATATTTGTTTCAGTATAATTGTCTTTTAAACAACTTGGTAATACATTTTGCAGAAAAAGTGAAGCAACCAGAAAGATTTATATGTTCAAAAGTATACAAACTGGTTAGTCCTATAAAAATTAGGGAGAGCTCTTTTTCAAGCAATAGGCTTTATTTCCCTGTAAATGCAAGAATTAATGCATTACTTAATGAAATATAAGCAATCCTAGATTGAGAAGATAATAATTCAATTGGAAAAAAACTTTAAACAGTGGTTCCAATGATGTTATTGCATGCTTAGCAACTTTTTTTTAAATGAAATACAATCTAGGGGCGCAATCCGATATAGATCGCAGTTTGCGGCGCAAGCGAGGGAACCGGCGTCGCCCGCAGTTTCAGCTCGCAACTCAAGCTATCCTATATAAGTCGCCGTCAGATGCTAACGTGCCGTAAGTCTGACAAACCAGCGATGTCCAGAAATCTGCGCAAGTACAAATTTCTGGCGTCGCCAGTGACTTGCGGCACGTTAGAAACTGCCGGCGCCTATAAAACCTGACTAAAGTCTAAAACACCCGCACTGTCTAACACGCCTCCCTAACATAGCCCGACAAGTCTAACACGCCTCCCTAACATAGCCCGACAAGTCTAACACGCCTCCCTAACATAGCCCGACAAGTCTAACACGCCTCCCTAACAAAGCCCGACACGTATAACCCTCTATCCGCTATCCCCCCTCACTATCCTAACAATAAAAAAGCTATTAACCCCTAAACCGCCGCTCCCGTACCCCGCCGCAACCTAATAAAGTTATTAACCCCTAAACCGTCGCTCCCGTACCCCGCCGCCAGCTATATTATATCTATAACCCCCTAAAGTGAGCCCCTAACACCGCCGCCATCTATATTAAAATTATTAACCCCTAATGTAAGCCCCTTACACCGCCGCCATCTCTATTAAAATGATTAACCCCTAATTTAATCTACCTACCCCGCCGCCAGCTATATTATCTATATTAACCCTAAGTATATTATAGTTAATATAGGTATTACATTATATATATTAACTATATTAACCCTAATTATATTAGGGTTAATATAGTTAATATAGTTACTATAGTATTTATATTAACTATATTAACTCTATCTAACCCTAACACCCCTAACTAAATTTATATTAAATTAATCTAATTCATTTATAAACTAAAATGTTCCTATTTAAATCTAAATACTTACCTATAAAATAAACCCTAAGATAGCTACAATATAATTAATAATTACATTGTAGCTATGTTAGGGTTAATATTTATTTTACAGGTAAATTGTTAATTATTTTAACTAGGTATAATAGCTATTAAATAGTTATTAACTATTTAATATCTACCTAGTTAAAATAATTACCCAATTACCTGTAAAATAAATCCTAACCTAAGTTACAAATACACCTACACTATCAATAAATTAAATAAACTACAAACATCTATCTAAAAATACAATTAAATTAACTAAACTAAATTACAAAAAAAACAAACACTAAATAACAAAAAATAAAAAAATATTACAAGATTTTTAAGCTAATTACACCTATTCTAAGCCCCCTAATAAAATAATAAACCCCCAAAATAAAAAAAATTCCCTGCCCTATTCTAAATTCAACAAATTTCAAAGCTCTTTACCTTACCAGCCCTTAAAAGGGCCTTTTGTGGGGCATGCCCCAAAGAATTCAGCTCTTTTACATACAAATACAATACCCCCCCCCATTACAACCCACCACCCACATACCCCTATTCTAAAACCACCCAAACCCCCCTTAAAAAAGCCTAACACTACCCCCCTGAAGATCTCCCTACCTTGTCTTCACCACACCGGGCCGAACTCCTGATCCGATCCGGGCGATGTCTTCCTCCAAGCGGCAAAGAAGAATTCTTCCTCCGGCGATGTCTTCCTCCAAGCGGCAAAGAAGAATTCTTCCTCCGGCGACGTCTTCCTCCAAGCGGCAGCAAAGTCTTCATTCTTCCGGCGGCATCTTCAATCTTCTTTCTTCGCTCCGCCGCCGCGGAGCATCCATCCCGGCCGACTACTGAACTACGAATGAGGTACCTTTAAATGACGTCATCCAAGATGGCGTCCACCGAATTCCGATTGGCTGATAGGATTCTATCAGCCAATCGGAATTAAGTTAGAAAAATCTGATTGGCTGATTGAATCAGCCAATCAGATTCAAGTTCAATCCGATTGGCTGATCCAATCAGCCAATCAGATTGAGCTCGCATTCTATTGGCTGATCGGAACAGCCAATAGAATGCGAGCTCAATCTGATTGGCCGGGATGGATGCTCCGCGGCGGCGGAGCGAAGAAAGAAGATTGAAGATGCCGCCGGAAGAATGAAGACATCGCCCGGATCGGATCAGGAGTTCGGCCCGGTGTGGTGAAGACAAGGTAGGGCGATCTTCAGGGGGGTAGTGTTAGGCTTTTTTAAGGGGGGTTTGGGTGGTTTTAGAATAGGGGTATGTGGGTGGTGGGTTGTAATGGGGGGGGGTATTGTATTTGTATGCAAAAGAGCTGAATTCTTTGGGGCATGCCCCACAAAAGGCCCTTTTAAGGGCTGGTAAGGTAAAGAGCTTTGAAATTTGTTTAATTTAGAATAGGGCAGGGAATTTTTTTTATTTTGGGGGTTTATTATTTTATTAGGGGGCTTAGAATAGGTGTAATTAGCTTAAAAATCTTGTAATCTTTTTTTATTTTTTGTAATTTAGTGTTTGTTTTTTTTTGTAATTTAGTTTAGTTAATTTAATTGTATTTTTAGATAGATGTTTGTAGTTTATTTAATTTATTGATAGTGTAGGTGTATTTGTAACTTAGGTTAGGATTTATTTTACAGGTAATTGGGTAATTATTTTAACTAGGTAGATATTAAAAAGTTAATAACTATTTAATAGCTATTATACCTAGTTAAAATAATTAACAATTTACCTGTAAAATAAATATTAACCCTAACATAGCTACAATGTAATTATTAATTATATTGTAGCTATCTTAGGGTTTATTTTATAGGTAAGTATTTAGATTTAAATAGGAATATTTTAGTTTATAAATGTATTAGATTAATTTAATATAAATTTAGTTAGGGGTGTTAGGGTTAGATAGAGTTAATATAGTTAATATAAATACTATAGTAACTATATTAACTATATTAACCCTAATATAATTAGGGTTAATATAGTTAATATATATATTGTAATACCTATATTAACTATAATATACTTAGGGTTAATATAGATAATATAGCTGGCGGCGGGGTAGGTAGATTAAATAAGGGGTTAATCATTTTAATAGCGATGGCGGCGGTGTAAGTGGCTTACATTAGGGGTTAATAATATTAATATAGCTGGCGGTGGAATAGGGGGATTAGATTAGGGGTTAATAATTTTTATATAGGTGGCGGCGGTGTAAGGGGTCAGATTAGGGGATAGATAAGGTAGATGACAGCGGTGTAAGGGGTTCTAATTAGGGGATAGATAAGGTAGATGGCGGCGGTTTTAGGGGCTCACAGTAGGGGGTTAGTTTATGTAGATGGCGGCGGGGTCCGGGAGCGGCGGTTAAGGGGTTAATAACTTTATTAGGGATTTTGGGGGGGGGATCGCGGTTGACAGGTAGATAGACATTGCGCATGCGTTAGGTGTTAGGTTTATTTTAGAAGATCGCGGTTGACAGGGAGATAGACATTGCGCATGCGTTAGGTGTTAGGTTTATTTTAGCAGCCAGTTTAGGGAGTTACGGGGCTCCAATAGTCAGTGTAAGGCTTCTTACGGCCGCTTTTTGTGGCGAGGTGAATATGGAGTAAGTTTTCTCCATTTTCGCCACGTAAGTCCTTACGCTGTATATTGGATACCAAACTGCGCTGGTTTGGTATACCTGCCTATAGCCCAAAAAACTACGGGCGACGGCAGAAATATACGCGCGTAACTTCTAGGTTACGCCGTATATGTGATACCAAACCCGCGCAAATATTGGCGTCGCCGGCTTTTGCGGGCGACGATTTTTATCGGATCGACCCCCTAGCTATTAGACTTCAGAAACCTCTTTGATTCATTGTTGCCCAATAGTTTTCCACACTGAAGATCTTACATTTGTACTCCCCATGTCATAGAACTTAAGTAACAATAGTAGTTTTGATGAGTAGTTCTAAGTAGTATACAAAATAATAATACTATGAAAAAGCATAAGCCAAAGTAAAAATGTTCTTAGCCTTACTATTGTTACTTAAGTTCTATGACACGGTGAGAACAAATGTAAGATCTTCATTGTGGAAAACTATTGGGCAACAATGAATCCATGAGGTTTCTGAAGTCCAATAGTTAGCTAGATTGTATTTGATTTAAATAAAGTTGCTAAGCATGCAATAACATCATTGGAACCACTATTTAAAGTTATTTTCCAATTGAATTATTATCTTCTCAATCTAGGATTGCTTATATTTCATAATTAATTCTTGCATTTACAGGAAAATAAAGCCTATTCCTTGAAAACCAGCTCTTCCTAATTTTTATTGGACTAACCAGTTTGTACACTCTTGAACAAAGACATATTTCAGGTTGCTTCACTTTTTCTGCAAAATGTATTACCAAGTTGTTTAAAAGACAGTTATACTGAAACATATATAATTTTGAGTTAATACAAGGAAACCTCAAGAGAATGTCAGTAATTAAGCTTAATATAGACTGATTTGAACTTAGTATTTAGACTTCAGTGCTATACTCTATAAAAGTAGTGTTAGGAATTGTGTAGAATGGCTTGGTATACACAGTTTGTGCAAAAAAGAAAAAGGTTCAATAGTTAGAAAATGTGATATCAGCCTGTTTGCTTCCCATCTTGTGCAAAACTTCCTACCATGATACTGAAATGAGTATTGCAAGCTTGATGTATTATTAATTCTATATTAACTTTACAAGGAAACAACAAGATGCCAGTAATATAGCTTGGTTTGCTTCAGTAGAGAAAATCTCAGCAAAGAAGTAAGCAAATTTGTGATGGAGGATTTACAGTTAGCATAGTATACACCTCCACTTCACTTTCCTACACATTAACCCTAAAACTAATGCTATCCAAAAAGAAAAAAATTACTAAAACCATTTCTTCCATTTCTTAGATTTCCAGATACTTTCTGAGTCCACTTCACCAAGCTTCCGTAAATCACAAACGCCTAGATTTAGAGTTTTGCGTTAGCCGTCAAAACCAACGTATAGGGCTTCTAACGCTGCTTTTTACCGCCCGCTGGTATTTAGAGTTCACTTACCGACACTCAAAATTTTCTGAACGCAGAAATCTCTAACGACAGCTCAGACCCAGGAGTTAACATCTACCGACAAAATAAACATCCACGAATCACAAAACAAATATTACACAAAGTACACTTACACTCATACAAACACTACACTATATTTATTTTTCATATGTTTTTTATTTTCATCTAAATAGAAAGGATCAAAGTTGCAAGATCTCGGGTGTTAGAAAAAAAAACAACACAAATCCATTTTGCCATTGACTTACATTGACAGACGGAAAAAGACACTCATATAGCTACATCTAACTAACGGCTAGATTTAGAGTTTGGCGGCCAAAGGGGTGCGTTAGCTACGCGTGCTTAATTTAACGCCACTGCAACTCTAAATTCCAGCGGTGCTTACGGACGCGGACAGCTTCTAAAACGTGCTCGTGCACGATTCCCCCATAGAAAACAATGGGGCCATTTGAGCTGAAAAAAACCTAACACCTGCAAAAAAGCAGCGTTCAACTCCTAACGCAGCCCCATTGTTTTCTATGGGAAAACACTTCCTAAGTCTGTACCTAACACCCTAACATGAACCCCGAGACTAAACACCCCTAACCTTACACTTATTAACCCCTAATCTGCCACCCCCGCTATCGCTGACACCTGCATATTTTTTTTAACCCCTAATCTG
Organism: Bombina bombina; assembly: GCF_027579735.1. NCBI lineage: Eukaryota > Metazoa > Chordata > Amphibia > Anura > Bombinatoridae > Bombina > Bombina bombina. Next base: position 856,611,245 of record NC_069500.1, read on the forward strand.
CCGCTCCGTAAACCGCCGCTACCTACATTATCCCTGTGTACCCCTAATCTGCTGCCCCTAACACCGCCGACCCCTATATTATATTTATTAACCCCTAATCTGCCCCCCTCAACGTCGCCTCCACCTGCCTACACTTATTAACCCCTAATCTGCCGAGCGGACCGCACCGCTACTATAATAAATGTATTAACCCCTAATCTGCCTCACTCCCGCCTCAATAACCCTATAATAAATAGTATTAACCCCTAATCTGCCCTCCCTAACATCGCCGACACCTAACTTAAATTATTAACCCCTAATCTGCCGACCGAGGGGTCGATCCGATAAAAATCGTCGCCCGCAAAAGCCGGCGACGCCAATAATTGCGCGGATTTGGTATCCTATATACGGCGTAAGCTAGAAGTTACGCGCGTATATTTCTGCCGTCGCCCGTAGTTTTTTGGGCCATAGGCAGGTATACCAAACCCGCGCAGTTTGGTATCCAATATGCAGCGTAAGGACTTACGTGGCGAAAATGGAGAAAACTTACTCCATTTTCACCTCGCCACAAAAAGCAGCCGTAAGAAGCCTTACGCTGACTATTGGAGCCCCGTAACTCCCTAAACTAACTAGAAAATAAACCTAACACCTAACGCATGCGCAATGTCTATCTCCCTGTCAACCGCGATCTGCTAAAATAAACCTAACACCTAACGCATGCGCAATGTCTATCTACCTGTCAACCGCGATCCCCCCCCCCCCGAAATCCCTAATAAAGTTATTACCCCCTAAACCGCCGCTCCCGGACCCCGCCGCCATCTACATAAACTAACCCCCTACTGTGAGCCTCTAAAACCGCCGCCATCTACCTTATCTATCCCCTAATCTGACCCCTTACACCGCCGCCACCTATATAAAAATTATTAACCCCTAATGTAAGCCCCTTACACCGCCGCCATCTCTATTAAAATGATTAACCCCTAATTTAATCTACCTACCCCGCCGCCAGCTATATTATCTATATTAACCCTAAGTATATTATAGTTAATATAGGTATTACATTATATATATTAACTATATTAACCCTAATTATATTAGGGTTAATATAGTTAATATAGTTACTATAGTATTTATATGAACTATATTAACTCTATCTAACCCTAACTAAATTTATATTAAATTAATCTAATTCATTTATAAACTAAAATATTCCTATTTAAATCTAAATACTTACCTATAAAATAAACCCTAAGATAGCTACAATATAATTAATAATTACATTGTAGCTATGTTAGGGTTAATATTTATTTTACAGGTAAATTGTTAATTATTTTAACTAGGTATAATAGATATTAAATAGTTATTAACTATTTAATATCTACCTAGTTAAAATAATTACCCAATTACCTGTAAAATAAATCCTAACCTAAGTTACAAATATACACCTACACTATCAATAAATTTAATAAACTACTAACATCTATCTAAAAATACAATTAAATTAACTAAACTAAATTACAAAAAAAAACAAACACTAAATTACAAAAAATAAAAAAAAGATTACAAGATATTTAAGCTAATTACACCTATTCTAAGCCCCCTAATAAAATAATAAACCCCCAAAATAAAAAAAATTCCCTGCCCTATTCTAAATTCAACAAATTTCAAAGCTCTTTACCTTACCAGCCCTTAAAAGGGCTTTTTGTGGGGCATGCCCCAAAGAATTCAGCTCTTTTGCATACAACAAATACAATACCCCCCCCCCATTACAACCCACCACCCACATACCCCTATTCTAAACCCACCCAAACCCCCCTTAAAAAAGCCTAACACTACCCCCCTGAAGATCTCCCTACCTTGTCTTCACCACACCGGGCCGAACTCCTGATCCGATCCGGGCGATGACTTCCTCCAAGCGGCAGCAAAGTCTTCATTCTTCCGGCGGCATCTTCAATCTTCTTTCTTCGCTCCGCCGCCGCGGAGCATCCATCCCGGCCGACTGCTGAACTTGGAATGATGTACCTTTAAATGACGTCATCCAAGATGGCGTCCGCCGAATTCCGATTGGCTGATAGGATTCTATCAGCCAATCGGAATTAAGTTAAAAAAATCTGATTGGCTGATTGAATCAGCCAATCAGATTCAAGTTCAATCCGATTGGCTGATCCAATCAGCCAATCAGATTGAGCTAGCATTCTATTGGCTGATCAGAACAGCCAATAGAATGCGAGCTCAATCTGATTGGCTGATTGGATCAGCCAATCGGATTGAACTTGAATCTGATTGGCTGATTCAATCAGCCAATCAGATTTTTTTAACTTAATTCCGATTGGCTGATAGAATCCTATCAGCCAATCGGAATTCGGCGGACGCCATCTTGGATGACGTCATTTAAAGGTACATCATTCCAAGTTCAGCAGTCGGCCGGGATGGATGCTCCGCGGCGGCGGAGCGAAGAAAGAAGATTGAAGATGCCGCCGGAAGAATGAAGACTTTGCTGCCGCTTGGAGGAAGACGTCGCCGGAGGAAGAATTCTTCTTTGCCGCTTGGAGGAAGACATCGCCGGAGGAAGAATTCTTCTTTGCCGCTTGGAGGAAGACATCGCCCGGATCGGATCAGGAGTTCGGCCCGGTGTGGTGAAGACAAGGTAGGGAGATCTTCAGGGGGGTAGTGTTAGGCTTTTTTAAGGGGGGTTTGGGTGGGTTTAGAATAGGGGTATGTGGGTGGTGGGTTGTAAGGGGGGGGGGTATTGCATTTCTTGTATGCAAAAGAGCTGAATTCTTTGGGGCATGCCCCACAAAAGGCCCTTTTAAGGGCTGGTAAGGTAAAGAGCTTTGAAATTTGTTGAATTTAGAATAGGGCAGGGAATTTTTTTTATTTTGGGGGTTTATTATTTTATTAGGGGGCTTAGAATAGGTGTAATTAGCTTAAATATCTTTTAATCTTTTTTTTATTTTTTGTAATTTAGTGTTTGTTTTTTTTTGTAATTTAGTTTAGTTAATTTAATTGTATTTTTAGATAGATGTTAGTAGTTTATTAAATTTATTGATAGTGTAGGTGTATTTGTAACTTAGGTTAGGATTTATTTTACAGGTAATTGGGTAATTATTTTAACTAGGTAGATATTAAATAGTTAATAACTATTTAATATCTATTATACCTAGTTAAAATAATTAACAATTTACCTGTAAAATAAATATTAACCCTAACATAGCTACAATGTAATTATTAATTATATTGTAGCTATCTTAGGGTTTATTTTATAGGTAAGTATTTAGATTTAAATAGGAATATTTTAGTTTATAAATGAATTAGATTAATTTAATATAAATTTAGTTAGGGTTAGATAGAGTTAATATAGTTCATATAAATACTATAGTAACTATATTAACTATATTAACCCTAATATAATTAGGGTTAATATAGTTAATATATATAATGTAATACCTATATTAACTATAATATACTTAGGGTTAATATAGATAATATAGCTGGCGGCGGGGTAGGTAGATTAAATTAGGGGTTAATCATTTTAATAGAGATGGCGGCGGTGTAAGGGGCTTACATTAGGGGTTAATAATTTTAATATAGATGGCGGCGGTGTTAGGGGCTCACTTTAGGGGGTTATAGATATAATATAGCTGGCGGCGGGGTAAAGGAGCGGCGGTTTAGGGGTTAATAGCATTTTTATTGTTAGGCTAGTGAGGGGGGATAGCGGATAGAGGGTTAGACAGTGCGGGCTATGTTAGGGAGGCGTGTTAGACAGTGCGGGCTATGTTAGGGAGGCGTGTTAGACAGTGCGGGCTATGTTAGGGAGGCGTGTTAGACAGTGCGGGTGTTTTAAACTTTAGTCAGGTTTTATAGGCGCCGGCAGATTCTAACGTGGCGCAAGTCACTGGCGACGCCAGAAATTTGTACTTGCGCAGATTTCTGGACATCGCTGGTTTGTGAGACTTACGGCACGTTAGCATCTGACGGCGACCTATATGGGATGGCTCGAGTTGCGAGCTGAAACTGCGGGCGACGCCGGTCTCCTCGCTTGCACCGCAAACTGCGATCGATATCGGATCGCGCCCCGAATCTCGCCGCTACTGTAATAAATGGATTAACCCCTAAAGCTAAGTCTAACCTTAACCCTAACACCCCCTAAAGTAAATATAATTTAAATCTAACGAAATAAATTAACTCTTATTAAATAAATTATTCCTACTTAAAGCTAAATACTTACCTGTAAAATAAACCCTAATATAGCTACAATATAAATTATAATTATATTATAGCTATTTTAGGATTTATATTTATTTTACAGGTAACTTTGTATTTATTTTAACCAGGTACAATAGCTATTAAATAGTTAAGAACTATTTAATAGCTAAAATAGTTAAAATAATTACAAAATTACCTGTAAAATAAATCCTAACCTAAGTTACAATTAAACCTAACACTACACTATCAATAAATTAATTAAATAAAATACCTACAATTATCTACAATTAAACCTAACACTACACTATCAATAAATTAATTAAATAAAATACCTACAATTATCTACAATTAAACCTAACACTACACTATCAATAAATTAATTAAATACAATATCTACAAATAAATACAATGAAATAAACTAACTAAAGTACAAAAAATAAAAAAGAACTAAGTTACAAAAAATAAAAAAATATTTAAAAACATTAGAAAAATATTACAACAATTTTAAACTAATTACACCTACTCTAAGCCCCCTAATAAAATAACAAAGACCCCCAAAATAAAAAAATGCCCTACCGTATTCTAAATTAAAAAAGTTCAAAGCTCTTTTACCTTACCAGCCCTGAATAGGGCCCTTTGCGGGGCATGCCCCAAAGAATTCAGCTCTTATGCCTGTAAAAAAAACACATACAATACCCCCCCCAACATTACAACCCACCACCCACATACCCCTAATCTAACCCAAACCCCCCTTAAATAAACCTAACACTAAGCCCCTGAAGATCTTCCTACCTTATCTTCACCATGCCAGGTTCACCGATCCATCCTCGGAAGTCTTGATCCAAGCCTCGGAAATGTTGATCCAAGCCCAAGCAGGGGGCTGAAGAGTGTCGTCCATCCTCGGGCTGAAGTCTGGATCCAAGCGGCGGCTGAAGAAATCCATCATCGGGCTGAAGTCGGAAGTCCATCATCGGGATGAAGTCTTCTATCAAGCAGCATCTTCAATCTTCTTTCTTCCGGAGCGGAGCGGAGCCATCTTCTTCCCAGCCGATGCGGATCCATCCTCTTCTAATGACGCCTACTAGCCGAATGACGGTTCCTTTAAATGACGTCATCCAAGATGGCATCCGTCGAATTCCGATTGGCTGATAGGATTCTATCATCCAGTCGGAATTAAGGTAGGAAAATTCTGATTGGCTGATGGAATCAGCCAATCAGATTGAGCTCGCATTCTATTGGCTGATCGGAACAGCCAATAGAATGCGAGCTCAATCTGATTGGCTGATCGGATCAGCCAATCGGATTGAACTTGAATCTGATTGGCTGATTCCATCAGCCAATCAGAATTTTCCTACCTTAATTCCGATTGGCTGATAGAATCCTATCAGCCAATCGGAATTCGACTGACGCCATCTTGGATGACGTCATTTAAAGGAACCGTCATTCGGCTAGTAGGCGTCATTAGAAGAGGATGGATCCACGTCGGCTGGGAAGAAGATGGCTCCGCTCCGGAAGAAAGAAGATTGAAGATGCTGCTTGATAGAAGACTTCATCCCGATGATGGACTTCCGACTTCAGCCCGATGATGGAGTTCTTCAGCTGCCGCTCGGATCCAGACTTCAGCCCGAGGATGGACGTCACTCTTCAGCCCCCCGCTTGGGCTTGGATCAACACTTCCGAGGCTTGGATCAAGACTTCCGAGCACGGATCGGTGAACCTGGCATGGTGAAGATAAGGTAGGAAGATCTTCAGGGGCTTAGTGTTAGGTTTATTTAAGGGGGGTTTGGATTAGATTAGGGGTATGTGGGTGGTTGGTTGTAATGTTGGGGGGGTATTGTATGTTTTTTTTTACAGGCAAAAGAGCTGAATTCTTTGGGGCATGCCCCGCAAAGGGCCCTGTTCAGAACTGGTAAGGTAAAAGAGCTTTGAACTTTTTTAATTTAGAATAGGGTAGGGCATTTTTTTTTATTTTGGGGGGCTTTGTTATTTTATTAGGGGGCTTAGAGTAGGTGTAATTAGTGTAAAATTGTTGTAATATTTTTCAAATGTTTGTAAATATTATTTTATTTTTTGTAACTTAGTTCTTTTCTATTTTTTGTACTTTAGTTAGTTTATTTAATTGTAGTTATTTGTAGGTATTTTATTTAATTAATTTATTGATAGTGTAGTATTAGGTTTAATTGCAGATAATTGTAGGCATTTTATTTAATTAATTTATTGATAGTGTAGTGTTAGGTTTAATTGTAACTTAGGTTAGGATTTATTTTACAGGTAATTTTGTAATTATTTTAACTAGGTAACTATTAAATAGTTCTTAACTATTTAATAGCTATTGTACCTGGTTAAAATAAATACAAAGTTGCCTGTAAAATAAATATTAATCCTAAAATAGCTACAATATAATTATTATTTATATTGTAGCTATATTAGGGTTTATTTTACAGGTAAGTATTTAGATTTAAATAGGAATAATTTATTTAATAAGAGTTAATTTATTTGGTTAGAATAAAATTATATTTAATTTAGGTGGGTGTTAGGGTTAGTGTTAGAATTAGCTTTAGGGGTTAAAAAATTTATTCGAGTAGCGGTGAGCTCCGATCGGCAGATTAGGGGTTAATACTTGAAGTTAGGTGTCGGCGATGTTAGGGAGGGCAGATTAGGGGTTAATACTATTTATTATAGGGTTATTGAGGCGGGAGTGAGGCAGATTAGGGGTTAATAACTTTATTATAGTAGCGGTGCGGTCCGCTCGGCAGATTAGTAGTTAATAAGTGTAGGCAGGTGGAGGCGACGTTGAGGGGGGCAGATTAGGGGTTTATATTTATAATATAGGGGTCGGCGGTGTTAGGGGCAGCAGATTAGGGGTACATAGCTATAATGTAGGTGGCAGCGGTGTACGGAGCGGCAGATTAGGGGTTAATAATAATATGCAGGGGTCAGCGATAGCGGGGGCGGCAGATTAGGGGTTAATAAATATAATATAGGGGTCGGCGGTGTTAGGGGCAGCAGATTAGGGGTTCATAGGGATAATGTAGGTGGCAGCGGTGTGCGGTCGGCAGATTAGGGGTTAAAATTTTTTAATAGAGTGGCGGCGATGTGGGGGGACCTCGGTTTAGGGGTACATAGGTAGTTTATGGGTGTTAGTGTACTTTAGAGCACAGTAGTTAAGAGCTTTATAAACCGGCGTTAGCCCAGAAAGCTCTTAACTACTGTTTTTTTTCTGCGGCTGGAGTTTTGTCGTTAGATTTCTAACGCTCACTTCAGACACGACTCTAAATACCGGCGTTAGAAAGATCCCATTGAAAAGATAGGATACGCAATTGACGTAAGGGGATCTGCGGTATGGAAAAGTCGCGGCTGGAAAGTGAGCGTTAGACCCTTTAATGACTGGCTCCAAATACCAGAGGGCGGTAAAAACCAGCGTTAGGGGCCTCTAACGCTGGTTTTGACGGCTACCGCCCAACTCTAAATCTAGGCCTAATAATTTTATCACAAACATACACTCATCGATGCATACAAACAATATACACCAGGATTCTATCATCCAATCGGAATTAAGGTAGGAAAATTCTGATTGGCTGATGGAATCAGCCAATCAGATTGAGCTCGCATTCTATTGGCTGATCGGAACAGCCAATAGAATGCGAGCTCAATCTGATTGGCTGATCGGATCAGCCAATCGGATTGAACTTGAATCTGATTGGCTGATTCCATCAGCCAATCAGAATTTTCCTACCTTAATTCCGATTGGCTGATAGAATCCTATTAGCCAATCGGAATTCGACGGATGCCATCTTGGATGACGTCATTTAAAGGAACCGTCATTCGGCTAGTAGGCGTTGTTAGAAGAGGATGGATCCGCGTCGGCTGGGAAGAAGATGGCTCCGCTCCGCTCCGGAAGAAAGAAGATTGAAGATGCTGCTTGATAGAAGACTTCATCCCGATGATGGACTTTCGACTTCAGCCCGATGATGGATTTCTTTAGCCGCCGCTTGGATCCAGACTTCAGCCCGAGGATGGACGTCACTCTTCAGCCCCCCGCTTGGGCTTGGATCAACACTTCCGAGGCTTAGATCAAGACTTCCGAGAACGGATCGGTGAACCTGGCATGGTGAAGATAAGGTAGGAAGATCTTCAGGGGCTTAGTGTTAGGTTTATTTAAGGGGGGTTTGGATTAGATTAGGGGTATGTGGGTGGTGGGTTGTAATGTTGGGGGGGGTATTGTATGTTTTTTTTTACAGGCAAAAGAGCTGAATTCTTTGGGGCATGCCCCGCAAAGGGCCCTGTTCAGGGCTGGTAAGGTAAAAGAGCTTTGAACTTTTTAAATTTAGAATAGGGTAGGGCATTTTTTTATTTTGGGGGCTTTGTTATTTTATTAGGGGGCTTAGAGTAGGTGTAATTAGTTTAAAATTGTTGTAATATTTTTCTAATGTTTGTAAATATTTTTTTATTTTTTGTAACTTAGCTTTTTTATTTTTTGTACTTTAGTTAGTTTATTTAATTGTAGTTATTTGTAGGTATTTTATTTAATTAATTTATTGATAGTGTAGTGTTAGGTTTAATTGTAGATAATTGTAGGTATTTTATTTAATTAATTTATTGACAGTGTAGTGTTAGGTTTAATTGTAACTTAGGTTAGGATTTATTTTACAGGTAATTTTGTAATTATTTTAACTAGGTAACTATTAAATAGTTCTTAACTATTTAATAGCTATTGTACCTGGTTAAAATAAATACAAAGTTGCCTGTAAAATAAATATTAATCCTAAAATAGCTACAATATAATTATTATTTATATTGTAGCTATATTAGGGTTTATTTTACAGGTAAGTATTTAGATTTAAATAGGAATAATTTATTTAATAAGAGTTAATTTATTTCGTTAGAATAAAATTATATTTAATTTAGGGGGGTGTTAGGGTTAGAATTAGCTTTAGGGGTTAAAAAATGTATTAGAGTAGCGGTGAGCTCCAATCGGCAGATTAGTGGTTAATACTTGAAGTTAGGTGTCGGCGATGTTAGGGAGGGCAGATTAGGGGTTAATACTATTTATTATAGGGTTATTGAGGCGGGAGTGAGGCAGATTAGGGGTTAATAACTTTATTATAGTAGCGGTGCGGTCCGCTCGGCAGATTAGGGGTTAATAAGTGTAGGCAGGTGGAGGCGACGTTGAGGGGGGCAGATTAGGGGTTAATAAATATAATATAGGGGTCGGCGGTGTTAGGCGCAGCAGATTAGGGGTACATAGCTATAATGTAGGTGGCAGCGATGTACAGAGCGGCAGATTAGGGGTTAATAATAATATGCAGGGGTCAGCGATAGCGGGGGCGGCAGATTAGGGGTTAATAAATATAATATAGGGGTCGGCGGTGTTAGGGGCAGCAGATTAGGGGTTCATAGGGATAATGTAGGTGGCAGCGGTGTGCGGTCGGCAGATTAGGGGTTAAAAAATTTTAATAGAGTGGCGGCGATGTGGGGGGACCTCGGTTTAGGGGTACATAGGTAGTTTATGGGTGTTAGTGTACTTTAGAGCACAGTAGTTAAGAGCTTTATAAACCGGCGTTAGCCCAGAAAGCTCTTAACTACTGTTTTTTTTCTGCGGCTGGAGTTTTGTCATTAGATTTCTAACGCTCACTTCAGACACGACTCTAAATACCGGCGTTAGAAAGATCCCATTGAAAAGATAGGATACGCAATAGACGTAAGGGGATCTGCTTTATGGAAAAGACGCGGCTGGAAAGTGAGCGTTAGACCCTTTAATGACTGGCTCCAAATACCAGAGGGCGGTAAAAACCAGCGTTAGGGGCCTCTAACGCTGGTTTTGACGGCTACCGCCCAACTCTAAATCTAGGCCTAATAATTTTATCACAAACATACACTCATCGATGCATACAAACAATATACACCACATTACATACACAAAGAAGTTATTTATTACGAAATGAACACGATTTAGCTACTTTTTCACACAAGACCATGACGTCACTCACTTTACGCTCAAAACCAGTCTTGGATTTTATTTACACACACATTTTGAGCTTCCATTGACTTCTATGGGGAAGACGTGCTCATGCACACGACAGACAGATTTCCCTAACGCACGCAAATAGCATAGACAAAAAAACTCTAAATACCAGTGCTAGAATTCAGAAAATAACTCATGTTTTTCTGCGTTAGACCCAGCTATGACAAATAGATCAAGAAATGGCTATTTCCCTATGGAGACTTCAGTGGATAAAAGGAACTTTATAAAAATCAATTAATCATATAAAAACAGTCAGTAAAACACGCTATGTGTTTCTCAGAGTTAAGCACTCTGTTTCCTCAGGCAAGTAATACTGATCAATAGCTGAAGTCTCCTATTTATGTAACCTAGAACCAATTAGGGTATGGGTTACACCCAGTGCACACCCTTTCTCTATTCTCACAGGTGCATTTGCCTTTTTAATGAAAAGCTGCATTGCTTAACTATAACAAACACAGTCTCCATTACATGGAAAAATTATAACATAAGATTATCTCAGATGATAATGGGAATTTGGCAACGGATGTCTATCACAAGAGGAAACTATCTGTTTAAAAAGTATGTATACATATATTAACTATTAGGTTTGTAAACAAAGCCGTACATCACCCAGTAAACTATCAGTTTGAAATGTATGTGTACAGATACTAATTGTTTAGTTTGCAAACAATGTTGTTTGTTATGTCATATTATGTTTCTATATGTTTATGTGTATATATTTTTTTGTTTGGTAATACATTGTATAACTTTGTGGATATGCACTTTTCAGATTATAGTCAAGCAATGCAGCTTTAAACTAAAAAGGCAAATGCACCTGTTAACTATTAGGTTTGGAAACAATACTGTATATCTGTAAACTATCAGTTTGAAATGTATGTGTACAGATACTAATTGTTTAGTTTGCAAACAATGTTGTTTGTTATGTCATATTATGTTTCTATATGTTTATGTGTATATATTTTTTTGTTTGGTAATACATTGTATAACTTTGTGGATATGCACTTTTCAGATTATAGTCAAGCAATGCAGCTTTAAACTAAAAAGGAAAATGCACCTGTTAACTATTAGGTTTGGAAACAATGCTGTATATCACCCAGTAAACTATCATTTTGAAATGTATATGTACAGATACAAATTGTTTAGTTTGCAAACAATGTTGTTTGATATGTCATATTATGTTTCTATATGTTTATGTGTATATATCTTTTTGTTTGGTAATACATTGTATAACTTTGTAGATATGCACTTTTCAGATTATAGTTAAGCAATGCAGCTTTTCATTAAAAAGGCAAATGCACCTGTGAGAATAGAGAAAGGGTGTGCACTGGGTGTAACCCATACCCTAATTGGTTCTAGGTTACATAAATAGGAGACTTCAGCTATTGATCAGTATTACTTGCCTGAGGAAACAGAGTGGTTAACTCTGAGAAACGCATAGCGTGTTTTACTGACTGTTTTTATATGATTAATTGTTCCTTTTATCCACTGAAGTCTCCTATTGTTTTATTGGAACATCCTGCAAAAAACCTTGGAAATGTTCATTACCAGAGTGTATATGTGCGCTGGGCCACTGCAATATACCCAGCAGGCTGCATTAGCACTATAGTGTGCTTCACACTGTGTGAGTATTCTTCCAAGGGGAGTTGTTAGTGGGAGAATTTAAAGCTAACTGATCTGCACTAGGAGTCGCCCTCTATATATCTTCCATAATCCAGGTTGGTTTGCCCAATGCATGCTAGTTAAGAATCACAGGAAGAAGAATGTAAAATATTTTGAAAATACATGTCCTATATTAGAATATTTGTAGCTTACATACATTACCCCTACTTTGTGATACAGAAGAATCCAATTATGAACAATCAGACAAAGGAATACATATTATAGTTGATATAGAGGTATTTGAATGGACATGAAATATTACATTTATGTACAGCATACATATATGTATTTTTAATTATTTAAATGTTATATGCATTATTTGGTATGATTGGAAATGCTGATATTTAAATGTAATATTGATTACACAATATAATGGTATTTGAAAAGATGGATAGGTATAGATTTTATGTTTGTTTTTTAGATTCCAAAATATCTTGATAAAATTTTGCACAAAGTTAGAGCATAGACACAAGATGATTTTAAATTTATTTTATATAATGAATATTTTACGTGTGTATTAAATAACTAATTTTTTTTTCTTTTTTTTCAGATTTTCATCTGTGATGAATTACACTTTTTCTATTTATTTTTTTGATAAAAAAAATCAAACAAATTTATATTAAAAATTTCGAATAATAAACCTTTTATTTTTATTAAAGACCATCTTTTTAACAGATTATAATAAATATCCATATAATCTGTCAATAAAAAATAATTTGACTCCCATGACTGGTAGTTGTCTATATGACAAGCACATGCATAATATCAAATTAGGCATCATGTATTGCATTAATTTTTGAAAATCCACTTATTCAGAGAATGTTAAAGTCAAGTAGCTTTTATCAATTAATTTGGGAGTGAAATCCATCGATGCTTTTATTGTGTAATTTATAGATGGTAAAATTTAAAAATCTTTATGAGGATATGTAGTCAGAATTCAACATAACAACTTAGTTATTTTCAATTTTAAGAAGGGAAATTGGTTAACTTACATTAAAGTGACAGTGTAGTTGAATGTTCAATTTGTTTTATAAGATCTTGTATCTTCCTTAGGTATACAAAAACATAATTCTAATCAAGATATTTTTTTTTTTTAGAAAATTGTCAGTTAATTTCATATTTAGCACAAGCTAGTTATTGTATGCCATATTAATTACTTTTATGTTCTAGTGGAGTCATTTGAAGGCTCATTTAACTATAGCTAGTTTGTAATATAATTTCAAAAAATTATTCATCTTACCTCTTGTTTAGATATCACATATTTTCATTAAAAAGGCAAATGCACCTGTGAGAATAGAGAAAGGGTGTGCACTGGGTGTAACCCATACCCTAATTGGTTCTAGGTTACATAAGGTGTAACTAATTACACCTAATCTAATAGCCCTATCAAAATAAAAAAGCCCCCCCAAAATAAAAAAAAACCCTAGCCTAAACTAAACTATCAATAGCCCTTACTAATTAATTAGTAAAAAAATTTTCCCATAAATTTTTTTTTAATGTACTATTATCTAATTACATTCAGTCTTTAAATATCCTTTGATAAATAAATATCAATGCACATGGCTTAGATAATGACATAAGGCATCTATGTGAAACAAACAATCTGCATCAAAAGAGCCTATCTAGCTATGTTTTTCATCCAAGAATATAAATGTTAAAAAACTACTGAGAGAATAAAACTAAATATGAAGTTGTTTTAATATTCTATTATCCATCGAAATCAGTAAAGAACATATAGCTTAATGTCCCTTGAAGCCGAAGACGGCTAAATACAGCCATTAGAATATATTTCATTCACAGTGGGGAAAACAATACAGAAGGTAAAATAAATATGCTTTAGTCACATGTTATACTAAGTTTGAGAAAGGGATGTGCATTGGTTTATGATCTGTCAAGCATTATTGGGAAATGTCTCCTTAAAGGGACATGAACACAAAATATCAATTTGCGATTTAAAGAGTGTCTTTGACTTCTATTATCTCATTAGCTTGACATACTTTTCTTGAAAAGCATATCGAGATAGACTCAGTAGATGAAGATTGGTGGATGCACAGAGATGCCGTATGTGATTGGCTCAACCATATGCATTGAAATTTCTTCTGTTAAGGATATCTAAATCAAAATATAAATTGAGTTACATTTTAAAGTATAAACATTTATTCTCTCTCCGGATCATTTGAATAAAATATTTTGTTGCAATGTCTCTTTAAAAATAAAGACGCCATTGCACAATAACATATGTGAACAGTTCAGACAAATACAAGCTCGAGGTTTATTTACTAATAAGAAACAAACATGTAGTTTAACATTTATAAACAGATTATCCATGTTACGGACATTAGAACAAGAAATTACACATTTCAGAAATGTTGCGTGGGAAACGTATCTTGCAAGACGGGATTCCCATCTTTAAATATTCTAGTCTAATGTCACTCAATAGCACACAATCGATGTGCATTATAAATACATTTAATAGAGCAATGTCAATACTTCACAATAAGTCACAAAATTGATGTAATGAACAATAAATACATACAATGTAAAATTGGTATTAATAAAACGTATTTGTATTAAAGAAACAAAACAATATTAAACATAGAAATGTATACAACATTTAATAATGTGAGAGGATTTTATTTATGAAAAAATTTAATGGATTACGTATATTAAATCTGCGTCACACATATCCGCATAACAGCCCCATGAGTTACAAATAAGTCTACATGCAAAAATGTAGTAACAGCACCCCCAGGAGGTATGTGTATGGAAGTTACTAAGATATGAAACAATAAGGAACGGCCAATCAGAGTTCATCACACAAACACAACTTGAGTCAGGATGGTCTCACAGACATTATAACAATATTTCAAAGTTTTATCCAATCAGATGTACAGATACCATGTCCCATGGTGCATCTCATGTTTACTTCACCATATAAAAGTCCATCACACGTCGCCATCATTGTCAGTTCTATAATGCCTGCTGGTATATTATTATAATATTCTCTCTCTCTCTATCTATCTATCTATCTATCCATCCACATCTCGGCAGGCATGACACATCCCAGGTTCACCAAGGAGGAGAGTGCTGCACTGGTCCACGCCGTCCAGGACTTTTATCCGCAGCTGTTTGGGAACAAGAGGAGTTCGACAGATGCGCATGTTAAGAAGGCCCTCTGGGCGTCTATCACCATTGCGGTTCAATTGGTGTGTGGTGTCCAGAGGAGTCGGATCAGATAATGCGGAGATTCGGAGATATGAGGTTGCGATTGACCAAAAAAGTCGACCTCATAAGGGAGTGGGTACAAGCCCGTAAAAGAGGTGGTAAAAAAAATAAGCCCCCGCGGAAACTCTACCTATTCCCTTATGAGGTGACTTTATGTGAGCTCCTCAGTCTCTGGTCCCCAACAGATTTCGATCCTCTCCATCCTCGGCCTCCTCTTCTTCCCTCCCAGCTGCTGGATCTGAAAGTCCTGACCCGGGGGCCAGTGCTGCTGCTTCTCCGTCCGGTGGCCTGGGAGGAGCAGAGAGAGAAGCTGAACCAGGTAACTATCCAACTTCATATAATATATTAATATTTGATTAGACTTTTAAGAAATGTGTATATAGTCAGATATTCAGTAGATCTCAAAACATACGCTACATATGATGTTTAGATACCTGAATTTAGATTAGTCACATATCAAATAGGAATGATGTTTCTTGCGCTCTACAGAATATGCGTCACAGAGCAAAAATGGAATTGCGCATCCATGAAATCACTATAATCCGCCATTTCATACATTAACTATCGAATCCTAAGACAGTTAGAAATATTCTTTGTTATTGTTCAATATTAACAAATATACGATTTGCATCTCGTAATACACCCAATTGCAAATATATTTGAAGTCTTTATGAAATGATACTCATCACACTACTCTATCCAAATTTATTTTGGGTCACGGATGCATATTTCCACTTGGAATCATTGCGCAATGATCACGAAAAATAGAATTGCGCACACACGTGAACATGTGTTTGCTGTAACTGGCATTGTTTTACACTTGTTGGTCAAATCACGGATGCGTAATTCCGCTTGGAATCATTGCGCAATGATCACGAAAAATAGAATTGCGCACACATGTGAACATGTGTTTGCTGTAACTGGCATCGCTTTACACATGTTGGTGAAATCACGGATGCGTAATTCCGCTTGGAATCATTGCGCAATGATCACGAAAAATAGAATTGCGCACACACGTGAACATGTGTTTGCTGTAACTGGCATTGTTTTACACTTGTTGGTCAAATCACGGATGCTTGATTCCGCTTGGAATCATTGCGCAATGATCACGAAAAATAGAATTGCGCACACATGTGAACATGTGTTTGCTGTAACTGGCATCGCTTTACACAGGTTGGTCAAATCACGGATGCGTAATTCCGCTTGGAATCATTGCGCAATGATCACGAAAAATAGAATTGCGCACACACGTGAACATGTGTTTGCTGTAACTGGCATCGCTTTACACATGTTGGTCAAATCACGGATGCGTAATTCCGCTTGGAATCATTGCGCAATGATCACGAAAAATAGAATTGCGCACACACGTGAACATGTGTTTGCTGTAACTGGCATCGCTTTACACATGTTGGTCAAATCGCGGATGCGTAATTCCGCTTGGAATCATTGCGCAATGATCACGAAAAATAGAATTGCGCACACACGTGAACATGTGTTTGCTGTAACTGGCATCGCTTTACACTTGTTGGTCAAATCACGGATGCGTAATTCCGCTTGGAATCATTGCGCAATGATCACGAAAAATAGAATTGCGCACACATGTGAACATGTGTTTGCTGTAACTGGCATCGCTTTACACATGTTGGTCAAATCACGGATGCGTAATTCCGCTTGGAATCATTGCGCAATGATCACGAAAAATAGATTTGCGCACACACGTGAACATGTGTTTGCTGTAACTGGCAACGCTTTACATATGTTGGTCAAATCACGGATGCGTAATTCCGCTTGGAATCATTGCGCAATGATCACGAAAAATAGAATTGCGCACACACGTGAATATGTGTTTGCTGTAACTGGCATCGCTTTATACATGTTGGTCAAATCACGGATGCGTAATTCCGCTTGGAATCATTGCGCAATGATCACGAAAAATAGAATTGCGCACACACGTGAATATGTGTTTGCTGTAACTGGCATCGCTTTACACATGTTGGTCAAATCACGGATGCGTAATTCCGCTTGGAATCATTGCGCAATGATCACGAAAAATAGAATTGCGCACACACGTGAACATGTGTTTGCTTTAACTGGCATCGCTTTACACATGTTGGTCAAATCACGGATGCGTAATTCCGCTTGGAATCATTGCGCAATGATCACGACAAAATAGAATTGCGCACACACGTGAACATGTGTTTGCTGTAACTGGCATTGCTTTACACATGTTGGTCAAATGAATACGTTAATTAGTATATATTTGAAGAATACAGTATCCTTATTTACAATCTTCTACATTATACAAAATATACTAGCAAGATCAAAAGAATAAACAATGAAATATTGATATCAATTGATGATAATGCAACAAGACAAGAAATGAATTAAAGCTACAGTCAACAACATAAAGTTTTGAAAATAAGAATACAGGATCGATTTATTGAGACATTAATTGAGGAAACAATTAACTCATGTGAATAAAAAGAGATTATTAGTTTGTCAATGTAAATGTCTTTTAAACTTTTTTATCTACATGTCCTGATTAGTATTAATGATATCCAATCCTCATTGAATATTTTACAGATATGGATGTTGGTGCTGGACCCTCGGGCCAGGGTTCGTCAAACTATGGTATGTCTCATTTTAATTGAAATTTGTCTTAGAAACATGGACATAACATTACATAACATAATACAGTCACATTTTTTGATATTTATATGGATACTCTAATTATCTTTTCTGTTTATTTAAAATTAAGAATAAAAAATCTAATTTTTGATTACATTGTAGTACAAATCAGAAATTATGTCAATTTGAATATATCGCTTCTATTCTTGATATGTTCATTTTACTGTTAGATTAGTTTCATGGCCAATTTATATTCTGCCCCTGTGTATTTCTTGTAATTGTTTTGATATATTTTGACAACAATCACACATTTTTGCATATGTTAATATTTTAAAAATATACATTACATACGTTTTTGGGTTGTTATAATTTAAGGGAAATGAAAACCACATTTACAAATGACGGATTTAGACATGTGATTTTCACAAATATTTATAAATCACAGGCTGGATTTTATTGACAAATGAATCCAATAACACATTTTGCGCTTCATGTCCCTTTAAGAGAGGCTAATTAAAGAATCTTGATGATATCCTTAAATTACAGTTTTTATTGTTATTGCATGCTCAATACCATTCATTACATCAACATATGTTGTCGAAAATTCCTTAACAGCAAAATTGTAAAATTAAGATATTTAAATCTTAAAGGGACACTGACCACATATTATTTCTGTTGTCATTCACATAGAGCATGCAATATCAATCAACTTTATTATTTACTCCTATAATCATATTTTCAACATTCTCTTGTTATCTTAATTTGAAAAGCAAGAATGTAATTTTAGATGCAGGTCCATTTTTGGTGACCAACCTGGGTTGTTCTTGATGATTGTTGTATACCTTCAACGAGCAATATTTTTTTTTTTTTTTTTAAATATTTTTTATTGAGGTTTAGCATAGCAAACATAAACCATTATACGTCACTTTGATTAAAGAGAAAAAATACAAACAAAATAGAGCAAAACATTTCAGCAGTTACATTGAACATTGTTGGACAACTAATGAAACCTCAGTTTTTTAATAAGATAGCATAGATGACTGACCAGTTGAGAACACAGATTTAGGCCCAATGGGCCAGATTTATAAAAAAAAGTTAACTGATGGTCAGGTGGGCAGCTCTTTCGGAGCTTCAAAAAGAGATGAAATACTTATAAGGGGGAGGGGGAAATTCAGCGGGTAAGCACCGCTATATATATATATGAGGGAAAGGGTGGAGGGCGGAGCCATATATATATATGTGGGTAAACTAAGGAGCATGGCAGGGTCTCTACAAAAAAAATTTAACTGTAGAATAACATAAGCGAACAAAACTTAGTCAAGAAGCACTAGGCCATGCATATTCTCTCACTAAGCAACAAGGGCATTACAAAACTTAGCTGCAAACAATCAGCCATGGTCTCTAATTGTGGGCAAGAACAAAACACAATCAATAAGCAAAACTATAGTGGTTACAGAACATTTCCTAGCTCTCTCTATATATTAACTTTTACAGCCGAGTAACTCCCAGCCTAACACTGATCCACCAGATAGAACCTGACAGATAATCCCTCAAGTGTGTTCAGTAAGCATACATCAAAACAGTTAAAGGGTTATGAATTGCTCGTGTAACCATGAAATTCGATAGATCAAAATATCATAGCCAGCCAAAGCGCAAATATTGGTAGAGAGTCTATCAGGTATAGATGCACAACTGTAGCTCAGTAGGTGAGTGTCACTGCGTGCATTGTGGCATAGAAGGACTTATTGTAACCTATAAGCAGCTATGGTAGTCTAAAGGATTTCTATGTCAATAGTCAATAATAGTGCTACTACTGATAGAATAACAGTGTGCATAATTTTTCTAAATTTTAATATTAAGAGGACTGGGTGTATGAGGCATACTAAACATACAATACTAGAGCCTATTGTCTCAGGTTGCTACTAGACTAACCTCTTCCTTGCTAGCTGAGGGAGGAGGAGGAATTATGCTGATATGTGTATATGGGGCGAGAGGATGGGTGGAATAAGAGTTATATTTGTAACATATTGGGGTAATGAACTCCTACATACTAGGGGCTCTTAATTAAACTTGTTGCAATATGTGAGCACATGATATGTCAGATAAAAAGTTCAGGCATAAAAATCATGCTAGTGGACACTCCTTCATGACTGTACTTTGCTTTAGTAAACATCTTATAAAAAGTAAAAGTGCAGGATAATTCCCAACAGGGGTATAACATGTGCATATTAGTATATCAAGTAGTTGGCTATTATATGTAGGCATCATCTAAGCCCAACAATGCTGGATATGTCTTGTGAAGGGAAAATAGATATAGAGCAGACATAAACTAATATTGGATAAACTGGAACATGAGGGTGAAAGCTACATCTTAACTAGTTATGTGTCTATACCCCTTGACAGTCTAAAGGACTTAAGTTAGTGGGATTAGTTTCCCAGATAAGTTGAAAAAAGAAGGAAAGAATGTTATGCTGAATATGCTTGTTAAACATTTAAAATCTTATATGTAATAGTTGGTAAACATGAGGTTAAATGAAATGCTGAAATTACCAAGCTGGGGTATACTGTAGAGTTGTCAGAGATTAGAGTGATTGCTATGGTAGCACATGCTCAGGGAGCTACTCTAAAGATCAATTTCTAAACAATCCTGTAACGCTACTTGCTGTCTACATTTGGTATAATATGCTCTACCTATGTGCTATTATGGTGTCTCATTAGTCTGGTCAAACATATAGATTTAGGCAAACATGCAAAACAACATAAGCAACACCATTAGAAAAGCTTGCATACATAAAACATTACCATGTAATATATAACTATGTCTAAGTTGCAAGTTCGGAGTAATACATTATTCAGGTTTGAGATATGGAGGACTCAGCATAGACCAAACTCTATGTAGCAGTTGAAACAAGCGTAATAGGATTATGTAAGGGGTTAAGGAGGAGGAGACCACGTGCTACTATGACCTAGAAGGTCTCATGCTAAGAACTCCACAATCATATACTTCTTTGTCTCTAATAACAGATTAAATATGTGGTAGCTGATGCTCAAAGTGCGCTAAAAAGAATACTCACTACGAACTATAATTAAAGGTTAGGAGGAATGTATACACGCTATAGTATCCCCACCCTTGAGATATATGGAGGAAACTAAATATGGCCCTAGGGTCATGTAGTAGCAGTAATATGAGTGAAATGTATTTAAGTTAGGGGCCTACTATATGCTAGCTGCAATCGGTAATAGAAGGAGTACAATTTAAATATGAGACAATGGAGACGATATAACAGGGCCTGTTCCGACATACAAACCGCTGCCATCTGCATCTCTCTAGTGGGATATTACCCACACAATAGGTATACATATAAACAAACACCAGTTGGAATTATTAGCTGTGGTTTGCAAGTCAATCTCTGGTGTTCTCTGCAAGACTATCGCTTAATCCTCTGCTACTAGATGGGGTATCTGTAAGTAGTATTCCCAAAATGGATAAAGTAAGTTCAGGCATGGGGGAAAGAACTCGTCAGAAGTATGTATTAGGAGTATCTAAAGCAGTGTAAGTCAGAATCATAATTGGGGCTTGTCAAAAAAATCGTTTAGTCCCTCGGATCCGTCCTGTAATATCAGATGCCTCAGCCGATGCCTTCTCTCAGACAGGACCTCTTGATGTTAGGGTAGTCAGACATGTTTGAAATTCTTGCAACCGGACATCTCTCTCTGGTGCGGTAGACATGGCTCATAGGGGAATCAAAATGAGAGCGTAATGTGGATGGTAACTTACATAGATCCCATAGTGTAGCTCTGTGACAACCTCTTGGAAGTTTACATGCTGTCCACTGAAGGTAGAATAGAGAGCCCGAATCGGCTATGTGATTCAACTTGCGTGGCGTCGCTCTCCCAGGGATATGAGTGCTAAGTTCTGCAGCCTTCCTTTCCGGGACTAGCGAGACATAACTGAGACCCGGTTTTCTCTCTGACCAGCAGCTTTTCATTGCCTGAGTCAGAGCAAGATTCACTTTTTCTTGTCAGAGCTTGTGTAACTTGGTGAGGTATAGGGTCGTTTAGTATAGGCAAAAGTTGCGAAAAGGTTGCTGTTGTTGCTTCCTGTACATCGCCGCCATCTTTCGCGCAATGCAGGTTATCAAGCTGTACAAGGAGTTGTGCAAACAGTCGGCCTATTTTGTTGAAATGATCTTCAAGCAGCTCGTAAGCATGATCTTCAAATTTGCATAGTGCTGCTTCTGGATCCATTTGGCGGTTATTTTGAGGAAAATGTTTCCCAGATATTAGAACAAGCTGCATCCACACCTCCGGATGAGCTGAAGTAGGCCCTAGTGTGTGCCGCTACTGTGAAAGTTCCAAAAAAAATCCAGATTCAATTTTTGCACTCTATGGAGCCAGCAAGTGTAGTTATCATTACTCTCAGTACCCGTTCAGTACCTAGATTATTGCAAAATATAGTATTTGTCCAAGTTTAGATATTTGTAGCAGAGGAGCTTCAGGCATACACGTCTGCTCACTTTGTTAGTTGGCTCCGCCCCCTCAACGAGCAATATTTAATGAACCAAACTATTTCTTAGCTGCATTAAAAAAAAAACACAAAAAAAATATGATAGGAGTACATGTCAAATTAAATAAAACATTAATTTTATTTTAAAATCAATGTTTTAACAAAATTGATGTCAGTGTCCCTTTAATAATCAATCGATTCATTCCTCATTACATTGTTTGGATGAAGCAATATTGATATCTAAATGACATATTCACTCTTGGACTTACTTTATAGATATAAGCATACTCTAACAGCACCATGATTACATATTTTGATGAATAACTTCTGTTTTGTATTGTGATCAATATGTGTTGTGTCCTAAACAAGATTAGTGTACATTGCACAAATGGATCGATGTGACACATGGCTTGGGTTCGATTTATCACCCGTTTTTATTCCAAATGTTGTTTGTGTGTATTCGTTTAAAAACATTGATCAATGGATATATATTTAGATATGCAATATAATCATATGAGATGAATTGTCTGTCTAATATAGTCAGAAATTAAACATATATTAAAGACATCTTTTTATTCAGAATAACCTTGATTCACTCATGCATTTATTCTTCAGATTAGTGCTCTATTGTTCTCATTTCTAAGTATATTCTTAAACATCAAGAATGATGTGATTTAGTGATGTCCAAACTGTGTTCACTAATAGATATCTATATCATTCATAGATATAGTTCTTGTGGGGAGCCCAGGGGGATCCAGCACGATGATGAAATGCTTTCAAAGCATTCTGTTAAGTCCATTGACACCTTCATATGTCATTGAAGGTGTATTTATAATCTATATTATGATCATGATTCTGATGAAGCATTACATTTGAATAAAGCATATAATTTAGTACTATGATTATATCTCAAATTTATTTTAATATTAAAAGATTAATATCTCAAAGCTTCTTAGTCTACACCTTTGTTGTTCAGAAGATGTATAACATATGTTTGTTTTTATTATACATTTGGACAACAATCATGAAGTGATACACACATGAGAACTCTTAAATGTTCCATGTACTCTTATTTTTGGAATTTATATGAAATCCAAACACTAAAATGAAATTCTTACTCATTGAGAATAACATATCTAATGCCATTTGTATGCTCCATCAAAATTATGTAAATCATAACTTTGCCTCAGTATATCTTTAATGCAACATTGATGTGTGTCTTGGAGTAACAGTAACATATGTTATAATATCTGATATTAATGTGTACACAACATGTTATGTTTTACAGATATTGATGTAACATGTGGGACAGAGGAGGAAGAGGCGGCCATGGAGTCTGATGGTATGTGAAAGCTATCTAACATGTATCCAACATGTATTATTGTTTGTAAACATTCTCTGGAAGAAAATCAAAGTCTACAGCTTTGGCACTTGAAAATGGATTATTCCTTTTCTTTTAGAATCCACTACTGCCCCCCTTTCCATATCATGCAGCATGAACAAATGCTTGTATTATGTTTTCATTTATGTCTGATTTGTAATTAATGACATCATGATGTCACATGCATATTCCATGACAAACCACAATAATCATCTTCTTATTGGACAGACACTCCATTTGAGTGCCTATATGCATACCATATCCTTATAAATTAAAAACCACTTCTAAGTATATATTAAACATAATCATGTTGAAATGCCTTGCTTTGATTTCATGATGTATGAGATGTTAATATATATTTTATTATATATTTCAGATGGACACTCCACTTCTGGGCATCATTCTCCCACCCCTGCCCATGCCCCTCCCCTTGTAGAAGCCCCTGCCCCTCTCCTTGTAGAAGACCCTGCCCCTGTAGAAGCCCCTGCCCATACACAAGACCCTCCCGGCCCTTCCTCCAGGCCTGTCCCTCCCAGAATTGGCCCCATTCACCGCTCTCCCCGTATTTTGGCCCGTACAGTTCCCCGACCTGCCCAGTCCCCAACTCACCATGCCCATGAATCCCCAGCCCTCGCCAGCCCAATCCAAGCTCTCGCCAGCAATATCCCATCCCTCCTCCCTATCCCAACCTTCATTGTTCTAGCTGTCAGATCATCCTTCCCAGGCACAGCTGTAAGTATCATTCTAAATCAACATTATAACATATTTAAAGTGACATTGAACCCAAAATATATTTTTTTGTGATTCAAATAGAGCATGCAATGTTAATCAACTTGCTAATTTACTCTTATCAATTTTTCAGAGTTCTCTTGCTCTCTTTATTTTCATGTTGAAAGGCATCTAATTTTTAAAATATTGTGAACTGTGGAATCTTTTTTTTTTTTTTTTTTTTTTATTGTTGGATTAATTTATCCACCAATCAGCAGGGACAACCAAGGTTGATCACCAAAAATGGTCCGAAATATAAAATTACATTATTGCATTTAAATTAAAGATACAAAGAGAATCTATTAGACTTGATAATAAGAGTAAATTAAATGTTTAAAAGTTTTTCATGGTCTATCTGAATCACGAAAGAAAATATTTGTGTTCAGTGTCCCTTTAATATCATCTCACTCCATATACCAATCACCACTACTTGTACAGAAAAATAGAAATATAACTTTTTCTTACATTATCTCTTCTGTAAACCACTGGGAGTGTAATTTCTTCTGCTTGCTGTGTTTACACATGTTGGCCTCAAGGCAAAAAGCTTTAAGGATAGGTGTGGATACCACAGGATAAATAAACTATTTAAATTTACAATGTATGGACAATGGAAATAATGTTCAAAATATTAATACACTCAAGCTGGAAAAGTGGATCAGTGTAAACAAATTAAAGGGGATAACATTTTTGAGTAAACTGTCCATTTAATGGTTTATGTATGAAGAACATATTTCATGTGTAGATAAGCAATATTGAATATTTGATTGTAAGAATGATTTCTCTTTCTTATTCCAATGTATATTTGATAGATTTATATTATGTTGTGTAATTATCATTAATATTCTTCTATTTATTTCTTTTAGGTTGTGACTCAGCATGGCTCATGCTCGAAATTCTATCGCGTATAGAGCAAGCCGTGTTGAGGAACTCGCTGTTCCTGGGAAGGATGCATGACACCATTCATACCCTGCTCCAGGTTCAGCGTTTGACTCTACACCATATAAGGCATTTACAGTCAATGCCTGAATCTGGAGCAGAGCATGAAGAGGACAATGAAGGTAATGCCCAGTAAGTGGAGTATCTGGAGATGCTCCAAGGTCACACTTAAGATTCTTCCTTCCACATGTTACTGTTTTGTTTTTTCCTGTTGCCATTTGGCCTTTTTTGTTTATTGTTGTGCCTGTTGCACTCTTTTACCTTGTCAAATGGCTCCAATGGGGCTGTGTTGGCCCTTGTCAACTCCCTCCAAGGACTGTGAGGCACTATAGCACCTTGTCAAATGGCTCCAATGGGGCTGTGTTGGCCTTTGTTTGCCCTTGTCAACTCCCTCCAAGGACTGTGATGCACTATGACACCTTGTCAAGTGGCTCCCATGGGGCTGTGTTGGCCCTTGTCAACTCCCTCCAAGGACTGTGATGCACTTTGGCACCTTGTCAAATGGCTCCAATGGGGCTGTGTTGGCCTTTGTTTGCCCTTGTCAACATCCCTCCAAGGACTGTGATTCACTCTTTTACCTTGTCAAATGGCTCCAATGGGGCTGTGTTGGCCCTTCTCAACTCCCTCCAAGGACTGTGATGCACTCTTTTACCTTGTCAAATGGCTCCAATGGGGCTGTGTTGGCCCTTGTCAACTCCCTCCAAGGACTGTGATGCACTCTTTTACCTTGTCAAATGGCTCCAATGGGGCTGTGCTGGCCTTTGTTGGCCCTTGTCAACTCCCACCAATGACTGTGATGCACTCTTTTACCTTGTCAAATGGCTCCAATGGGGCTGTGTTGGCCCCTTTCAACTCCCTCCAAGGAATGTGATGCACTCTTTTACCTTGTCAAATGGCTCCAATGGGGCTGTGTTGGCCCTTGTCAACTCCCTCCAAGGACTGTGATGCATTCTTTCACCTTGTGAAATGGCTCCAATGGGGCTGTGTTGGCCCCTTTCAACTCCCTCCAAGGAATGTGATGCACTCTTTTACCTTGTCAAATGGCTCCAATGGGGCTGTGTTGGCCCTTCTCAACTCCCTCCAAGGACTGTGATGCACTCTTTTACCTTGTCAAATGGCTCCAATGGGGCTGTGTTGGCCCTTTTCATCTCCCTCCAAGGACTGTGATGCACTCTTTTACCTTGTCAAATGGCTCCAATGGGGCTGTGTTGGCCCTTTTCAACTCCCTCCAAGGACTGTGATGCACTCTTTTACCTTGTCAAATGGCTCCAATGGGGCTGTATTGGCCCTTGTCAACTCCCTCCAAGGACTGTGATGCACTCTTTTACCTTGTCAAATGGCTCCAATGGGGCTGTGCTGGCCTTTGTTGGCCCTTGTCAACTCCCTCCAAGGACTGTGATGCACTCTTTTACCTTGTCAAATGGCTCCAATGGGGCTGTGCTGGCCTTTGTTGGCCCTTGTCAACTCCCTTCAAGGACTGTGATGCACTCTTTTACCTTGTCAAATGGCTCCAATGGGGCTGTGCTGGCCCTTGTCCACTCTCTCCAAGGACTGTGATGCACTCTTTTACCTTGTCAAATGGCTCCAATGGGGCTGTGTTGGCCCTTTTTAACTCCCTCCAAGGACTGTGATGCACTCTTTTACCTTGTCAAATGGCTCCAATGGGGCTGTGTTGGCCCTTGTCAACTCCCACCAAGGACTGTGATGCACTCTGTTACCTTGTCAAATGGCTCCAATGGGCTGTGCTGGCCTTTGTTGGCCCTTGTCAACTCCCACCAAGGACTGTGATGCACTCTTTTACCTTGTCAAATGGCTCCAATGGGGCTGTGTTGGCCCTTGTCAACTCCCTCCAAGGACTGTGATGCACTCTTTTACCTTGTCAAATGGCTCCAATTTTAATGATCTTTCAACATGTTTTTTTTTTAAACGTTGTTTATGTTTTATGACATACTAATAAAATACATGTCATTCCACGATTATTTGTCCTCTTTATTCAATGTCATTGATTGAAATCTCTAGTTTATGTGGTTAATCCTTAAAGGAACCTGAAACCAAATAATTGTTTTTCCGGAATCATATATGTAATACAATTGTAAATTACTTTAATATTTACATCTCAAATTTAATTTTATTCTTTTCTTGATATACTTTTCGTAAAGCTTTATGTTTGCAAGATTATGATTAGCATAGTAATGAATTTATGATTCCCCAGTTTTGTATAACCAACACAGTTGGTTTTCCGGTTAGGGTGTAACAACTGAACACTCCATGTCGGCGTGCTAGTCCGACTAAGGGAAAACTTTACCCCACTCATAGCCTCATAGCCCCGTCAACTTGCTGAAGCGTGGCCCTGGGCCAGCGTGAGAAGGAAACCTACATAGTGGAGGAAGGCGTAGCGGCTAGACCGCTTACAACTTTTAACTTTTGTGACTAGTTATTGGAATGCTGAGTGAGCACCTAAGACCCTAATTCCTTGGATTACAAGTGCTGGTGAGATTACCTGTCGATGACAACATAGACCGCACAGAATACGCAAGGAGGCTCGGCTACGCTGCAGTGGGGGGGCGCTGCTGACGTGCGGAGGGATCCGAGCGTCACGCTCCTCCCCAGCAGCGATTGGGAGCAGTGTGTTGTCGTCAGACCAGAGACCGGTGACCGGCTGTGCAGAAGCTGCACGGGGGATGCTCGGAGTATCCGGAAAAAGTGCCTAAGTGAATCTGCAGAGTGGCGGCTGGTGACAGCAGGGTGAGATCGCAAGTGTGCATTCTGACTGGTGAATCAGTTGTACTACCGAGGTCCCGCATCTAACCCCAGTAAAGTGGTAGTGGTTTCAAGCAACGGAGCGGCTGAGTATACCATTCATTGGGGTTCAAATAGTTCCCGGGTAGTTAGCCCTTCACAGGTTGATCATTTGTTGGTATGGAGTGGTCAGTGATTGGGTCTTAGGGAGCTGAAATAAGCATATAAAGTATTTTTGATGGTGAACTGGCTAAGGAACTCTGTCACCCTAAATTACAAGTTTTTGGCTAAGAACTTACGGCTAGATTTAGAGTTTTGTCGGTAACGACCCGAAAAGCTAACGCCGGCTTTTTTCTGGCCGCACCATAAAAATAACTCTGGTATTGAGAGTCCACATAAAGGCTGCGTTAGGCTCCAAAAAAGAGCGTAGAGCATATTTAACGCAGCTTCAACTCTCGATACCAGAGTTGCTCACGGACGCGGCCAGCCTCAAAAACGTGCTCGTGCACGATTCCCCCATAGAAAACAATGTTGCTGTTTGAGCTGAAAAAAAACCTAACACCTGCAAAAAAGCCGCGTTCAGCTCCTAACGCAGCCCCATTGTTTGCTATGCGGAAACACTTCCTACGTCTGCACCTAACATGTACCCCGAGTCTAAACACCCCTAACCTTACACTTATTAACCCCTAATCTGCCGCCCCCGCTATCGCTGACCCCTGCATATTATTATTAACCCCTAATCTGCTGCCCTAACATCGCCGACCCCTATATTTATATTTATTAACCCCTAATATGCCCCCCACAACGTTGCCTCCACCTGCCTACACTTATTAACCCCTAATCTGCCGAGCGGACCTGAGCGCTACTATAATAAAGTTATTTACCCCTAATCCGCCTCACTAACTCTATAATAAATAGTATTAACCCCTAATATGCCCTCCCTAACATCGCCGACACCTAACTTCAATTATTAACCCCTAATCTGCCGACTGGAGCTCACCGCTATTCTAATAAATGTATTAACCCCTAAAGCTAAGTCTAACCCTAACACTAACACCCCACTAAGTTACCTTACCAGCCCTGAACAGGGCCCTTTGCGGGCATGCCCCAAGAAGTTCAGCTCTTTTGCCTGTAAAAAAAAACATACAATACCCCCCCAACATTACAACCCACCACCCACATACCCCTAATCTAACCCAAACCCCCCTTAAATAAACCTAACACTAAGCCCCTGAAGATCATCCTACCTTGTCTTCACCTCACCGGGTATCACACCGATCCGGCTCCGATATCTTCATCCAACCCAAGAGGGGGCTAGACATCCACTGAAGAAGTCCAGAAGAGGGTCCAAAGTCTTCATCCTATCCGGGAAGAAGAGTAGATCCGGACCGGCAACCATCATCTTCCAAGCGGCATCTTCTATCTTCATCCGATGAGGACTGGCTCCATCCTGAAGACCTCCACCGCGGACCCATCTTCATCCGGTGACGTCCAACTGAAGAATGACGGTTCCTTTAAGGGACGTCATCCAAGATGGCGTCCCTCGAATTCCGATTGGCTGATAGGATTCTATCTTGGATGACGTCCCTTAAAGGAGCCGTCATTCTTCAGTTGGACGTCGCCGGATGAAGATGGGTCCGCGGTGGAGGTCTTCAGGATGGAGCCGGTCCTCATCAGATGAAGATGGAAGATGATGGTTGCCGGTCCGGATCTACTCTTCTTCCCGGATAGGATGAAGACTTTGGACCCTCTTCTGGACTTCTTCAGTGGATGTCTAGCCCCCGCTTGGGTTGGATGAAGATATCGGAGCCAGGACGGATCGGTGTGATACCCGGTGAGGTGAAGACAAGGTAGGATGATCTTCAGGGGCTTAGTGTTAGGTTTATTTAAGGGGGGTTTGGGTTAGATTAGGGGTATGTGGGTGGTGGGTTGTAATGTGGGTGGGGGGGTATTGTATGTTTTTTTTTTTTACAGGCAAAAGAGCTGAACTTCTTGGGGCATGCCCCGCAAAGGGCCCTGTTCAGGGCTGGTAAGGTAAAAGAGCTTTGAACTTTAGTAATTTAGAATAGGGTAGGGCATTTTTTTATTTTGTGGGGCTTTGTTATTTTATTAGGGGGCTTAGAGTAGGTGTAATTAGTTTAAAATTGTTGTAATATTTTTCTTATGTTTGTAAATATTTTTTTATTTTTTGTAACTTAGTTCTTTTTTATTTTTTGTACTTTAGTTAGTTTATTTCATTGTAGTTATTTGTAGGTATTGTATTTAATTTATTTATTGATAGTGTAGTCTTAGGTTTAATTGTAGGTAATTGTAGGTATTTTATTTAATTAATTTATTGATAGTGTAGTGTTAGGTTTAATTGTAACTTAGGTTAGGATTTATTTTACAGGTAAATTTGTAATTATTTTAACTATTTTAGCTATTAAATAGTTCTTAACTATTTAATAGCTATTGTACCTGGTTAAAATAAATACAAAGTTACCTGTAAAATAAATATTAATCCTAAAATAGCTATAATATAATTATAATTTATATTGTAGCTATATTAGGATTTATTTTACAGGTAAGTATTTAGCTTTAAATAGGAATAATTTATGTAATAAGAGTTAATTAATTTCGTTAGATTAAAATTATATTTAATTTAGGGGGTGTTAGTGTTAGAGTTAGACTTAGCTTTAGGGGTTAATACATTTATTAGAATAGCGGTGAGCTCCAGTCGGCAGATTAGGGGTTAATGTTTGAAGTTAGGTGTCGGCGATGTTAGGGAGGGCAGATTAGGGGTTAATACTATTTATGATAGGGTTAGTGAGGACGGATTAGGGGTTAATAACTTTATAATAATAGCGGTGCGGTCCGCTCGGCAGATTAGGGGTTAATAAGTGTAGGCAGGTGGAGGCGACGTTGAGGGGGGCAGATTAGGGGTTAATAAATATAATATAGGGGTCGGCAGTGTTAGGGGCAGCAGATTAGGGGTACATAGCTATAATGTAGCTGGCGGCTCTGCAGATTAGGGGTTAATTATTGTAGGTAGCTGGCGGCGACTTTGTGGGGGGCAGATTAGGGGTTAATAAATATAATATAGAGGTCGGCGGTGTTAGGGGCAGCAGATTAGGGGTACATAAGGATAACTTAGTTGGCGGTCGGCAGATTAGGGGTTAAAAAAATGTAATCGAGTTGCGGCGATGTGGGGGGACCTCGGTTTAGGGGTACATAGGTAGTTTATGGGTGTTAGTGTACTTTAGAGTACAGTAGTTAAGAGCTTTATAAACCGGCGTTAGCCCAGAAAGCTCTTAACTACTGACTTTTAACGCTCACTTCAGACACGACTCTAAATACCGGAGTTAGAAAAATCCCATTGAAATGATAGGATACGCAATTGACGTAAGGGGATCTGCGGTATGGAAAAGTCGCGGCTGAAAAGTGAGCGTTAGACCCTTTTTTGAGTGACTCCAAATACCGGAGGTAGCCTAAAACCAGCGTTAGGAGCCTCTAACGCTGGTTTTCACGGCTAACGCCAAACTCTAAATCTAGGCCTTAAGCTCTTACTGGGAACTCAAAGGTTATCAGAATAAAGGCATCAGAGGATTGTTTTTTTCCTCCTCAGCTAAAGTGGACTTTGCTAATTAATTGTCCTGAATAGGAGGAACTTTTTTGTGATTTGTTCTTTTTTCACATATATTCTTTTTTTATTTTTGCTTCTCTTGTTTTCTTCGATTACTATGGTAAAAATTCTGACTGCAGGATAGTAGCAGTATTGAAAAATTGCTAAGGGCTATTCTTTGCAATAACGTTGAAAAGGAAACCCCATATCTTGGTTTATTGTTGATTGCTTGTGTTGCCTGCATATATCATGTTTTAACTTTGTTCCACTAAATTAGATAGTTAAAAGATAGTTCTGTGTGTCTTTTTTTGCTAAAGAACAAAGTATATTTAATATTTTTTCTGTTCTTCAGTAGGAATTAATTTTTCTAGTGTCAAAAAGCAACAAATTTCAGGCATCAGTAGAAGCCAGCAGAGGGCAGACTCACCCCTCTATCACTTTTAAGTTTAAAATTTTGGCAGGTTAACTGCTATAAGCACATGTAAAAGAATTAAGTACACATACCTATAAACACAATTATGATATTATTGGGAGCAGATCATAATTTTTGATCTGTATAAGGTCCCATCTTTTCTCAAGGGTTAAAGGGAATCACTTTAGTTTAAATTTATTTCAATCACCATTTCATATCATAGCCAGGCCCGGAGTATAAAAAAGGTGCTGGTTGGTTCATTGTTTTTGTTTTTTCTTTTTTTTTTTCTTCATCTATTTGTTGGAAAATTGGGATTTGTTTTCTTTGGGTTTTTTATTTTTATCACATTGTATGGATAAGTTTGTTTCACAGGTTAGAGTCAGTTCTACAAAGATGCCTGTAAAGCTCAAGGAGAAAAAAGCCAAAATGGCTTACACTAGTATAGAGGTAGTCTCAGATGCTAGCCCTGCAGGATCTGATATGCAAGTCTTGATGGGTCAACTAAGTGCCCATTTTCTCCCCAGTTTGAGATGATTAAGAAGGAGTTAGGAGTTATAGCAACAGAAATAGGGGTACTCTCTTCTGAAGTTAAGCAATTTTCAGTCAGGATGTTAGAAGCAGAAAACAGAATCTTGCTATTAGAAGATCAGGTAAATTCTCAAGAGAGTACATCCCAGAATCAGGAGGCCAGAATTAATAGTATGCAATTGCGTCTGGAGGATCTTGAAGATTGCTCCAGACGCAATAACATCAGGGTTATTGGCCTTCCGGAGTCCACTGAGTTTGATGATATTGGTTAATTTATGTCTATTACTCTACCACAAGCCCTGAGTATGCCACCCCAGTCCTTACCATTAGTAATTGAAAGGGCACACAGAGTTGGTTATAAGAGAACGGTAGAGTCTGGATCTGTCCGACCTAGAATGGTTATTTGTAAATTCTTGAAATTTCAGGATAAAGTGGAAATTTTATAAAGGTATAAAAACTCTAGCCCCCTATTATTTGGCAATAACAAAATCCTCTTATTTCAGGATTATTCTGCGGAAACATCCTCTAAGAGGAAAGGGATGGTGCCATATTGCACACAGTTAATAAATAAGGGGTTAAATGCACGTCTGCTCTATCCGGCCAGAATCGTAGTTGAAGTTGGGGGAACAAGGCATACTCTTAGTCAAATAGATGAAGTCAAAAGTTTTATTAAAACATATAATAGTAATCTAGAGCAGTTATCCAACCCAGCCAGGAGTACGTAGTCAAATGGATTGTGGTGGTCAGTAGGGTTATGTGATGTTAAGGAATTATGGTAAAGCCCAAATTACCTGATCATTTATGTGGTTTTGTTTTAAATTTTTCTTTTTCTGCTATATTTAAGTTTTTATTGAATGTTAATTTTTGCTTCCAATTGATACGTTTTTGTGTTTATTTCACCCTTCCCTTTTTTTTTTTTCTTTTTTTTTGTTTTTTTGTTTTTTTTGTTTTTGTTTTGTTCTGTTTTATTTTGTCTTGTTTGTTATTTATTTTGTTTTTGTACTGTCTGGTCTTGTTTCTTGCAAATCAAAGAAGGTTAAGGGATGATAGCTGAAGGTTTTAAAATAGTATCATGGAATGTGGGAGGGATTTCCTCCCCTGCAAAGCGTAAGGCGATTATTAAGATCTTGGCCAAGCAAAAACCCAATTTAGTTTGCCTGCAGGAAACGCATCTGAATAAGCAGGAAGCTGATAAGCTTAAGGTTAAATGGGTAGGTGAGGTAATTTCAACATCTGGGTCCACCAAGAAAGCAGGTGTAGCAATTTTAATCCACAAAAATTTTGAGTATAAAATTATTAAGACAGAAATAGATATAGCAGCCAGATTTATTTTTCTTCAGATTAGTATTGAGGGGAAGTATTTTCACTTTGTAATGTTTACGGTCCCAATAAATTCTCCTCTGAATTTTGGGGGAAAATCAAAGCAAAAATATTCCCATTTAAAGCTGAGAACTTAGTGCTATGTGGTGACTTTAACATGACCATACATCCAATATTAGACAGTTTTTCTAAAAGAAATACGGCAGTCTATAAGAAAGAAGCTAAATATTTTAAACAGTTTTGTCAAAAATTAAATCTGGTTGATATATGGAGGATGCAAAATCCTGATATGCAGAAATTCACGTGCAAATCTAAGGCTCACAGAACCTTCTCAAGAATCGACCTGTTTTTGGTCTCTGAGGTGGTATCTATCTGGAAACTGGAAGCAGAAATTGGTGAAATTTTGATTTCAGATCATGCCACTATTTCACTATCTTTTCCTCCTTGTGGGAGGAGTAAAGCAGGCAATTCAGTCTTTTTTTTCCCCAGACATTTATATTCAGATGTTGGATTTTGCTCTTGGATGAGGCAAAAGTGGTTAGAATTTAGGAGGTTTAATGACAGCTATAGAAACAAGATAGAAATTTTCTGGGAGGCGTTAAAAGCCGTGTTGCGGGGAGAGATTACAGCCTATGTTAAAAAGCGGGATAAAATTATGAAGGCAAGGGAAACCCAATTATCCAATAAGGTAAAGAATGCATACAGAAATCTCCAGTCAGATCCCTCTATGTCTAATTGGGATGTATATTCAGAACGGAGAAGGGAGAGAGATATCTTTCTAAAACAAAGATCACAGGAGGAAGAAATAAGAATAAATAGACATTATAGGGGAATTAATGGGAGCTTGGCTAAATATTTAGCTAAACTGACCAAAAGTAGAAAGAAAAAAAATCTTATTACAGCTATAAAGTATAAGGGTCTAAGATATATGGATACCAAAGAAATAGGTGAGGCCTTTTTTAATTATTATCAACAACTATATGCATCGGTTGATATAAATTACTCTAATCAAGAGCAATTTTGGTCTAGGATTAAGACTCCTAAGGTACAATCAGAAGAATTGGTTTTACTGAATGACCCTATTACAACTCTAGAAATCAGCAAGGCAATTGATCAGTTAAAATTGAACAAAGCAGCAGGCCCAGATGGGTTTCCTGCAGAATTCTATAAAGCTTTAAAGGATGATCTGCTTGAAATACTACAGGATTTATTTAACACGTATTATACTATGGGAGACTCTATCTCAGGGTATTTTTCTGCGGCGAATATCTCCCTTATTCACAAAAAAGGTAAAGATCCAGAGGATCCTGCCTCCTACAGACCGATTTCGGTATTAAACACCGATTATAAGATATTAACGGCCATTATTTCTGCTAGATTATCACAGTGTTTACAGGATCTGATACATCCGGATCAATCGGGTTTCATGACTTCTAGAAATCCAATAAAGAATTTTCGTAAAGTTTTGGTTTTCCTAGATTATGCATGGAATATTCTTCAAAATGATAGGAGACAGGATTCCCTGGATAGGGCGGTGCTTACACTAGATGCAACTAAAGCATTTGACTCTATTGTCTGGGTCCACCTATTTCGCTCCCTTGAGAGATTTGGGTTTAACGGAAATTTTGTTCAGTTTGTTAAAAAAATTTATGCCAAACCTGTTTCATATTTATTGGTTAATAGAGTGTGTTCTCAACCTATAATTTTGCAGCGAGGGACCAGACAGGGATGTCTGTTATCCCCATTATTATTTAATGTCGCCCTGGAACCGTTCGCAATTGGGCTTAGGGAGAGTCTATCTGGTATCTCATTGGGCTCTCAGAGGTTAAAAGTATTGTTGTACGCTGATGATATACTTATCTTTATGGAGAATCTTCATCAATCTATCCCAATTTTGTTGTCACTCCTTGAGGAATTTGGTTCATTTTCAGGGTACAGAATCAATGCGGATAAAAGTGAATTAATGTTGGTAGGTAAATCGGTTATCCCTACGGTTAAAATTCCTTTCAAGAGGGTTGATGCTATTAAATATCTTGGATTAGTATTACATATGAATCCTAAGCAGTGGTACTCTTATAATTACATTCCTCTATTGCAAAAAATTAAATGTGATTTACAATTATGGGCTTCTTTCCCATTGGCGATTACCGCAAGGGTGAATTTAATTAAAACGATAATTTTCCCTCGCCTTCTTTACCCACTTCAAAATTTGCCAGTATTTATTCCCAATAAAGATATCAAGGAATTATATGGGTATATCTCTAAATTTCTTTGGAAAGACAAAAAACCCCGCATAGCTCTTAAGAAATTAATGCAGAAGTCTTCCTTAGGTGGTATGGCATTACCGGATATTAAGACATATAATATAGTTACATTGATAAAATTCGCCTTTGATTGGATTTCGGAGGCCAATACGGTTGCTGCTCTTGCGGAGGAGTCGGCAATAATATATCCTTTTGTTTTAAAGGCAATCCTCCATTGTAAGCCGAGACAATTACCATTCAATGTTTTTATGCTTATCTCATTTAAGAATATAGTAATAGCTTGGCATAAGTTCTGTACCCTGCTGGGCATAGATCCAACATATTCAGATTTTCTACCTATTAAGGGTAATCCTCAATTCTTTCCAGGTATTTCTCAGAGAGTATTTGACCTTTGGGCTGAAAAAGGGTTAAAGTTGGTTAAACAACTTTTTGATAGTAATTATCGAGTGTTAGATGTGGAATCCTTTTTCAATCTGTTCGAGTTGCCAAGGGCTAACCTGTTCGCATACTTTCAGACTCGGCATTTTATTTCTGCTCAGGAGTGGGTGTTTCCCTTGTCAGCTGAAGTCAGAGTCATTATTCAGAAATATTCGAGGCGGGATACTTCGGTTTCATTGATTTATGACATTATGCTATCTAAACAAAGTCAAGTATATGTAGATAAGATTTGTAGTTTTTGGTCCACTTTGTTTGCTGATATAGATAATGAGACCATAGAACAGAGTTTTTCTAGGTTGAAGAAATGAAAAGTTCCTGTTAGCTGGAAAGAATCGTACATGAAGTTAATTAATAATTTTTATTTTTATCCGTTGAAGATAGCTAAATTTTATCCAGCTAGGTCAAGCAGATGCCCTAAATGTTCTCAGATGGGTGCAGATTTATTGCATATGTTTTGGTTTTGTCCCAAAGTTAACCAATTCTGGCTGAAGATTGCCTATTAGTTTAATACACACCTTAAGATCTCGGTTAAACTGAAACCATGAGATATTGTGTTTCTAATTCCTATGTTAAGTGGGAGTGATAATTATTGGGTTAGTACTTTTAATACTATTATTCTGACTGTCAGGTATCTTATATTAAAATATTGGATATCAAACAGAGTTCCGGGTTTTAATGAGGCTATGAAAGTTATCCAAGAACAGATAATTTTTGAAGCTTATCATTTGCAAGATGCCACAGAGAGGAGAGTTAAAAGTTTTCTGGTAGCTTGGTGCCCATTTATGAAGTCCTATCCCCTTTCTATACAGAAACAGATTTGTTCTCCATTCTTATCATCCGTGAGCTTTATAGAATTAGTATTACTAGGTGCATTCCCTTCCTCCTGGATTGATACCAGATAGGTTAATTCAGTATTAACTGGGTATTGTTGTGTGTGTTTTTTTTTTTTTCTGGTATCACGTAGTATTACGTGAATTGTAAAATATTTCAAAAAAGCTCACCATGGAGATGGAGCTAGCCAATGTATAGGCAATAGTTTTATGTCAATCAAGAAGGAAATTTTGTTGTCAAGAGGATTTGCTTTTCTTTTGTTTTGTCTCCGGTTGATCTATGACTATGATGTATTGTATTATTTGGTGTGAATTAAATAAATGTTTAAAAAAAAAAAAGTAATGAATTTATATATATATATATATATATATATATATATCTTGCTGTTTGTATATATATGTATATTTTTAATTTCACATCCATGTGTTCATTTGTAAACTCTGTGTGAATTGATGCACCTTTAACAAATGATCCCAGGATTGATACAATGATATAATCTCTGTAAAGTGTTATTTTTATGTAAATAGTATCCTCTCTGTGAATCCAGATTTTTTTTATTTGGTATTTCATGTCCCTTTAAGTGATGCTGACCACAATTGTTAAGGAATGGATCTGCATTTCTAAAGCGTTTTTGTCCTTTTGACATGAACAAGGACATATAATCTTACTTTAAAAAAAACTCTTATTTGAATGACGACAGCACATGTATTTCAATTTTATCTTATTGTAGTAGTGTAACCAAATCAATCACTGTGTGTAATGCGCATATTTTAGATGATGATTATCTTTCTATTAATATTTTATAAATTCAATTATCCTCCATATTTCAACTTGAATAAGTGACACGTTTGATAAATACATGTGTCATTATTGTTATTCCAAAACAATATAAACATATCTGCAAACATCAATGACGTATGTATTTATCATGTGTACCTTTTAAATGGTAAAGATGGACACCATAGCTAGAGTTAAAGGGACAGTCAAGTCCCAAAAGATGATTCATGATTTAAATAGGGCATGCGATTTTAACCAACTTCCTAATTTACTATTATCCACAATTTTGCTTTGTTCTCTTGGTATTCTTAGTTGAAAGCTAAAACTAGGAGGTTCATATGCTAATTTCTTTGACCTTGAAGATTGCCTCTAATCTGAATAAATTTTGACTACTATAAGGCATTAGTTTACATGTTTCATATAGATAACATTGAGCTCATGCACGTAAAGTGACCTAGGAGTGAGCATTGATTGGCTAAACTGCATGTCTGTCAAAAGAACAGAAATAATGGGGCAATCAGCAGAAGCTTAGATACAAGATAATAACAGAAGTAAAAAGTATATTCATATATAACTGTGTTTGTTGTTCAAAAATGATTAATGTGTAATAAAGGGATTAGCTATATTTTTAAACCACAAAATATCTGGTGTTGATTGTCCCTTTAACATATAATATATAACACATCCCTATTTTCCTAATGCATCTCCTAGCATTAATTCTCAGTTAAAGGGACATGAAACACAATAATCCAAAGATTTTAATTTATTGTTACAATGTATTTCAAATTGCAATGTCGTACATAATCGTGTAACCTTAAAATATTGTTTTCATGTCTATTTAAAACATGCTGCTTGCTAAATAGTTTAGTTAATAATCCTCTGCTTCTAATGAAATATCTATTTATTTTCAATAATGGATTCTATTTCATATATCACAGTATTACGTTATCTAGCGTGACATTCCTAGCTAGCAATATAGACACATACTAGTTTCTAAAATATAAATACGTTTCTTATTGATATGCCAAGCTATCAACTGAGTCCTTGTATTGGCTGACATTTTTCCTCGATCTTGGATGTGCCATGTTGCTTAAGACGTCACCTGCCAGGCTGTCCAATGATTCCTTCTATTGGCTGATGTTTTTACGTGATCAAGGATGCACCTTTAATTGGATGGCGTATTTACGCGATCAAGGATGCGACTTTTATTGGATGGCGTTTTCACGCGATCAAGGATGCGACTTTTATTGGATGGCGTTTTCACGCGAACAAGGATGCGACTTTTATTGGATGGCGTATTTAGGCAATCTTTATCTGTGTATACTTTTTGTCATGGGTCAGCAAGTGATTCTGGGCCTGTACTGGCACTATTTATTAATTTATTTATATATTTGCCCTCTAAATTTTAACCCCGTTTCAACTCTTCAATTTTTTTACAGACTGTGAATGACAGCATGAGCAAGAACAAAAAGCGTTGGGAAGAAGCGCTAAGTGTCTACCACCACACTGCCTTGAACGCACCCGATCCCGTCTGATCTCTGAAGTTAACCCCTTAATGACCACAATGTACCCTGTATGTCACTGGTCGTTAAGGGTTTTTTCAGCACATAATAGCATTAGTCTAGCAAGAACACAGACTAGAGCAGTCTCAAAGCTGGTGGCAAGACCGCGCTATAAATCATTCAAGTCCCAAAAAAAGACCAGTGACAAACAGGGTACGTCGCTGGTCCTTAAGGGGTTAAGCATGGTAGTTTTTTTTTTTTCATTTTTAAAGCAGTGAAGCATGCATCATATTTACTAATAGTAGCAATATTCATTGAAACAACTGTAGCTTGCAATTACTAAAAATTAGATGTCCATTGTATTAAAGATAATTATCTTTTGTAAAAACAGACAGACAGAAAGAGGGGCAGGAAACTCTTTATCTATGTATACATTTGTCATGGGTCAGCAATTGATTCTGGGCCTGTACTGGCACTATTTATTTATTAATTCATTTATATATTTGCCATCTAAATTTTGACCCCGTTTTAACTTCAATGTTTTACAGACTGTAAATGACAGCATGAGCAAGAACAAAATACTTTGGGAAGAAGAGCTAATTGTCTACCGCTACACTGCCTTAAATATGAGGCATGCTTCACTGCTTTAAAAATGAAAAAAAAAAACAAGCCTATGGTGATCCCGTCTGATCTCAGAAGTTAAGCAGGGTCAGGCCTGGTCAGTACCTGGATGTGAGACCGCTTGGGAACACCAGGTATGGTAGGCTTTTTTTTCATTTTTAAAGCAGTGAAGCATGCCTCATATTTACTGATAGTAGCAATATTCATTGAAACAACTGTAGCTTGCAATTACTAAAAATTAGATGTCCATTTTATCAAAGATAATTATCTTTTGTAAAGACAGACAGGCAGGCAGTCAGAAAGAGGGGCAGGAAACTCTTTATCTATGTATACTTTTTGTCATGGGTCAGCAAGTGATTCTGGGCCTGTACTGGCACTATTTATTTATTAATTTATTTATATATTTGCCATCTAAATTTTAACCCCGTTTTAACTCTTCAATTTTTTACAGACTGTGAATGACAGCATGAGCAAGAACAAAAAGCGTTGGGAAGAAGCGCTAAATGTATACTGCCACACTGCCTTGAAAGCACCCGATCCTGTCTGATCTCAGAAGTTAAGTGGGGCCAGGCCTGGTAAGTACCTGAATGGGAGGCTGCCTGGGAACACCAGATGAGGTAGGCTTTTTTTCATTTTTAAAGCAGTGAAGCATGCCTCATATTTACTGATAATAGCAATAATCATTGAAACAACTAGAGCTTGCAATTACTAAAAATTAGATGTCCATTGTATTAAAGATAATTATCTTTTGTAAAGACAGACAGGCAGGCAGGCAGAAAGAGGGGCAGGAAACTCTTTAGCTGTGTATACTTTTTGTAATGTGTCAGCAAGTGATTCTGGGCCTGTACTGGCACTATTTATAAATTTATTTATATATTTGCCATCTAAATTTTTTTTTGGTAATATATTATTAGGTTTATTTACATTTAATATGATATTTGCTACAAACATTTTGAGTTTGTTTGAAGCTGTAACATCACATCCCAAATTCAAGCATAACTGAAGATGCACTGTTGCTGTCTGCTGCTGAAATCTTGACTGAAAACTGGGCTGCCATATTTGGGACACAGAATACTTACATTTAGCCATCAAAAGCCTAACTCCTAAAGTCACTTGTCATCTAAATTTTAACCCCGTTTTAACTCTTCAATATTTGCAGACTGTGAATGACAGCATGAGCAAGAACAAAAAACTTTGGGAAGAAGCACTAAGTGATTACTGCCACACTGCCTTGAATGCACCCAATCCCGTCTGATCTTGGAAGTTAAGCAGCACCAGGCCTGGTCAGTACCTGGATGGGAGCCCGCCTGGGAACACCAGGTGAGGTAGGCTTTTTTTTTTCATTTTTAAAGCAGTGAAGCATGCCTCATATTTACTGATAGTAGCAATATTTATTGAAAAAACTGTAGCTTGCAATTACTAAAAATTAGATGTCCAATGTATTAAAGATAATTATCTTTTGTAAAGACAGATAGACAGGCAGGCAGGCAGAAAGAGGGGCAGGAAACTCTTTCTTTATGTATACTTTTTGTCATGGGTCAGCAAGTGATTCTGGGCCTGTACTGGAACTATTTATTAATGTATTTATATATTTGCCATCTAAATTTTAACCCCGTTTTAACTCTTCAATTTTTTACAGACTGTGAATGACAGCATGAGCAAGAACAAAAAGCCAACGGAAGAAGTGCTAAGTGTCTACTGCCACACTGCCTTGAATGCACCCGATCCTGTCTGATCTCGGAGGTTAAGCAGGGCCAGTCCTGGGCAGTACCTGGATGGGAGGCCGCCTGGGAACACCAGGTGAGGTAGGCTTTTTTTTTCATTTTTAAAGCAGTGAAGCATGCCTCATATTTACTGATAATAGCAATATTCATTGAAACCACTGTAGCTTGCAATTACTAAAAATTAGATGTCCATTGTATTGAAGATAAATATATTTTGTAAAGACAGACAGGCATGCAGATTGAGGGGCAGAAAACTCTTTATTTGTGTATACTTTTTGTCATGGGTCAGCAAGTGATTCTGGGCCTGTACTGGCACTATTTATTATTTTCTTTATATATTTGCCATCTAAATTTTAACCCCGTTGTAACTCTTCAATTTTTTACAGACTGTGAATGACTGCATGAGCAGGAACAAAAAACTTTGGGAAGAAGAGCTAAGTGTCTAATGCCACACTGCCTTAAATGCACAGCATCCCGTCTGATCTCGGAAATTAAGCAGGGCCATGCATGGTCAATATCTGGATGGGAGGCCGCCTGGGAACACCAGGTGAGGTAGGATTTTTTTTCATTTTTAAAGCAGTGAAGCATGCCTCATATTTACTGATAGTAGCAATATTCATTGAAACAACTGTAGCTTGCAATTACTAAAAATTAGATGTCCATTGTAATAAAGATAATTATCTTTTGTAAAGACAGACAGACAGGCAGGAAGGCAGAAAGAGGGGCAGGAAACTCTTTATCTGTGTATACTTTTTGTCATGGGTCAGCAAGTGATTCTGGGCCTGTACTGGCACTATTTATTAATTTATTTATATATTTGCCATCTAAATTTTAACCCCATTTTAAATCTTCAATTTCTTAAAGACTGTGAATGACTGCATGAGCAAGAACAAAAAGCGTTGGGAAGAAGCGCTAAGTGTCTACCGCCACACTGCCCTGAATGCACCCAATCTCGTCTGATCTCGGAAGTTTAGCAGGGCCAGGCCTGGTCAGTACCTGGATGGGAGACCGCCTGGGAACACCAGGTGCGGTAGGCTTTTGTTTCATTTTAAAAGCAGTGAAGCATGCGTCATTTTTACTGATAGTAGCAATATTCATTAAAACAAATGTAGCTTGCAATTACTATAAATTAGATGTCCATTGTATTAAAGATATTTATCTTTTGTAAAGACAGACAGGCAGGCAGGCAGAAAGAGAGACAGGAAACTCTTTATCTATGTATACTTTTTGTCATGGGTCAGCAAGTGATTCTGGGCCTTTACTGGCACTATTTATTAATTTATTTATATATTTGCCATCTAAATTTTAACCCTGTTTTAACTTCAATGTTTTACAGACTGTGCATGATAGCATGAGGAAGAACAAAAAGCGTTGGGAAGAAGCGCTAAGTGTCTACCGCCACAATGCCTTGAACGCACCCGATCCCGTCAGATTTCGAAAGTTAAGCAGGGCCAGGCCTGGTAAGTACCTGGATGATAGACCACCTGGGAACAACATGTGCGGTAGGCTTTTTTTTCATTTTTTTTTTTTTATTAAATAATTTTTATTGGGCTTCAATTGCAAGATATAACAGTAAAGCATCCATAATCATTAACAGAAATACAATAAAAAAAATGACAGTATAATTATATGAATATTTCAAATGATCCCAAACATTTTTTTTTTATTTTTTGTTAAGTTTAAACTTACTATATTGCCCAGTGGTTTTCAATAAAAGTTTGAAAAGAAGAGACTTTTTTTTTTCATTATTAAAGCAGTGAAGCATGCGTCATATTTACTGATAGTAGCAATATTCATTGAAACAACTGTCGCTTGCAATTACTAGAAATTAGATGTCCATTGTATTAAAGATAATTATCTTTTGTAAAGACAGGCAGGCAGGAAGGCAGGCAGAAAGAGGGGCAGGAAACTCTTTATCTATGTATACTTTTTGTCATGGGTCAGCAAGTGATTCTGGTCCTGTACTGGCACTATTTATTTATTAATTTATTTAAATATTTGCCATCTGAATTTTAACCCCGTTTTAACTCTTCAATTTTTTTACAGACTGTGAATGACAGCATGAGCAAGAACAAAAAGCTTTGGGAAGAATCACTAAGTGTCTACTGCCACACTGCCTTGAATGCACCTGATCTCAGATGTTAAGCAGGGCAATTCCTGGTCAGTACCTGGATGGGAGGTCGCCTGGGAACACCAGGTCAGGTAGGCTTTTTTTTTTTTCATTTTTAAAGCAGTGAAGCATGCCTCATATTTACTGATAGTAGCAATATTCATTGAAACAACTGTAGCTTGCAATTACTCTAAGAAGCTCTAAGTGTCTACCGCCACACTGCCTGGAATGCGTCTGATCTCGTAAGTTAAGCAGGGCCAGGCCTTGTAAGTACCTGGATGGGAGACAGTCTGGGAACACCAGGTGCGGTAGGCTTTTTTTTCTTTTTTAAAGCAGTGAAGCATGCATCATATTTACTGATACTAGCAATATTTATTGAAACAAATGTAGCTTGCAATAACTAAAAATTAGAGGTCCATTGTATTAAAGATAAATATCTTTTGTAAATACAGACAGGCAGGCAGGCAGAAAGAGGGGCAGGAAACTTTGTATCTATGTCTACTTTTTGTCATGGGTCAGCAAGTGATTCTGGGCCTGTACTGGCACTATTTATTAATTCATTTATTTATATATTTGCCATCTAAATTTTAACCCCGTTTTAACTCTTCAATTTTTTACAGACTGTGAATGACAGCATGAGCAAGAACAAAAGCGTTTGGAAGAAGCGCTAAGTGTTTACTGCCACACTGCCTGGAATGCACCTGATCCCGTCTGATCT
Organism: Bombina bombina; assembly: GCF_027579735.1. Lineage (NCBI taxonomy): Eukaryota > Metazoa > Chordata > Amphibia > Anura > Bombinatoridae > Bombina > Bombina bombina. The sequence goes on from NC_069500.1 coordinate 856,656,144, forward strand.
CAGAAGTTAAACAGGGCCAGGCCTTGTCAGAACACCAGGTGAGATAGGATTTTTTTTTTCATTTTTAAAGCAGTGAAGCATGCGTCATATTTACTGATAGTAGCAATATTCTTTGAAACAACTGTAGCTTGCAATTACTAAAAATTAGATGTCCATTGTATTAAAGATAATTATCTTTTGTAAAGACAGACAGGCAGGCAGAAAGAGGGGCAGGAAACTCTTTAACTGTGTATTCTTTTTGTCATGAGTCAGCCAGTGATTCTGGGTCTGTACTGGCACTATTTATTAATTTATTTATATATTTGCCATCTAAATTTTAACCCCGTTTTAACTCTTCAATTTTTTACAGACTGTGAATGACAGCATGAGCAAGAACAAAAAGCGTTGGGAAGAAGCGCTAAGTGTCTACTGTCAAACTGCCTTGAATGCACCCGATCCCGTCTGATCTTGGAAGTTAAGTAGGGCCAGGCCTGGTCAGTACCTGGATGGGAGACCGCCTGGCAACACCAGGTGTTGTAGGCTTTTTTTTTTAATTCTTAAAGCAGTGAAGCATGCATCATATTTACTGATAGTATCAATATTCATTGAAACAACTGTAGCTTGCAATTACTAAAATTTAGATGTCCATTGTATTAAAGATAATTATCTTTTGTAAAGGCAGGCAGGTAGGCAGGCAGACAGAAAGAGGGGCAGGAAAATCTTTATCTGTGTATACTTTTTGTCATGGGTCAGCAAGTGATTCTGGGCCTGTACTGGCACTGTTTATTAATTTATTTATATATTTGCCATCTAAATTTTAACCTCGTTTTACCTCTTCAATTTTTTACAGACTGTGAATGACAGCATGAGCAAGAACAAAAAGCGTTGGGAAGAAGCACTAATTGTCTACCGCCAAACTTCCTAGAATGCATCCAATCCCGTCTGATCTCGGAAGTTAAGCATGGCCAGGCTTGGTCAGTACTTGGATGGGGGAACACCAGGTGAGGTCGGCTTTTTTTTCATTTTTAAAGCAGTGAAGCATGCGTCATATTTACTGATAGTAGCAATATTCATTGAAACAACTGTAGCTTGCAATTACTAAAAATTAGATGTCCATTGTATTAAAGAAAACGATCTTTTGTAAAGACAGACAGGCAGGCAGGCAGAAAGAGGGGCAGGAAACTTTATCTGTGTATACTTTTTGTCATGGGTCAGCAAGTGATTCTGGGCCTGTACTGGCACTATTTATTAATTTATTTATATATTTGCCATCTAAATTTTAACCCCGTTTTAACTCTTCAATTTTTTACAGACTGTGAATGACAGCATGAGCAAGAACAAAAAGCGTTGGGAAGAAGCGCTAAGTGTCTACCACCACACTGCCTTGAATGCACCCGATCCCGTCTCATCTCGGAAATTAAGCAGGGCCAGTCCTGGTCAGTACCTGGATGGGAGACCGCCTGGGAACACCAGGGGCGGTAGGCTTTTTTTTTCATTTTTAAAGCAGTGAAGCATGCGTCATATTTACTGATAGTAGCAATATTCATTGAAACAAATGTAGCTTGCAATTACTAAAAATTAGATGGCCATTGTATTAAAGATAATTATCTTTTGTAAAGACTGGCAGGCAGAAAGAGGGGCAGGAAACTGTTTAGCTGTGTATACTTTTTGTCATGGGTCAGCAAGTGATTCTGGGCCTATACTGGCACTATTTATTAATTTATTTATATATTTGCCATCTAAATTTTAACCCCGCTTTAACTCTTCAATTTTTTAAAGACTGTGAGTGACAGCATGAGAAAGAACAAAAAGCGTTGGAAAGAAGCACTAAGTGTCTACCGCCACACTGCCTTGAATGCACCCGATCCCGTTTGATCTCGGAAGTTAAGCAGGGCCAGTCCTGGTCAGTACCTAGATGGGAGACCGCCTGGGAACATCAGGGGCGGTAGGCTTTTTTTTTTTCATTTTTAAAGCAGTGAAGCATGCGTCATATTTACTGATACTAGCAATATTTATTGAAACAAATGTAGCTTGCAATTACTAAAAATTAGATGTCCATTGTATTAAAGATAATTATCTTTTGTAAAGACAGGCAGGGAGAAAGAGGGGCAGGAAACTCTTTATCTATGTATACTTTTTGTCATGGGTCAGCAAGTGATTCTGGGCCTGTACTGGCACTATTTATTTTTTAATTTATGTATATATTTGCCATCTAAATTTTAACCCCGTTTTAACTCTTCAATTTTTTACAGACTGTGAATGACAGCATGAGCAAGAACAAAAAGCGTTGGAAAGAAGTGCTAAGTGTCTACTGCCACACTGCCTTGAATGCACCTGATCTCGGAAGTTAAGCAGGGCCAGGCCTGGTCAGTACCTGGATGGGAGGCCACCTGGGAACGCCAGGTGAGGTAGGCAATTTTTTCATTTTTAAAGCAGTGAAGCATGCCTCATATTTACTGATAGTAGCAATTTTCATTGAAACAACTGTGGCTTGCAATTACTAAAAATTAGATGTCCATTGTATTAAAGATAATTATCTTTTGTAAAGACAGGCAGGCAGGCAGAAAGAGGGGCAGGAAACTCTGTATCTATGTATTCTTTTTGTCATGGGTAAGCAAGTGATTCTGGGCCTGTACTGGCACTATTTATTAATTTATTAATTTATTTATATATTTGCCATCTAAATTTTAACCCTGTTTTAACTCTTCAATTTTTTACAGACTGTGAATGACAGCATGAGCAAGAACATAAAGCATTGGGAAGAAGAGCTAAGTTTCTACTGCCACACTGCCTTGAATGCACCTGATCTCTGAAGTTAAGCTGGGCCAGGCCTGGTCAGTACCTGGAAGGGTGGCTGCCTGTGAACACCAGGTGAGTTCGGCTTTTTTTTTCATTTTTAAAGCGGTGAAGCATGCTTCTACTTCCTAGAATGCATCCAATCCCGTCTGATCTCGGAAGTTAAGCATGGCCAGGCTTGGTCAGTACCTGGATGGGAGACCACCTGGGAACACCAGGTGAGGTCGGCTTTTTTTTCATTTTTAAAGCAGTGAAGCATGCGTCATATTTACTGATAGTAGCAATATTCATTGAAACAACTGTAGCTTGCAATTACTAAAAATTAGATGTCCATTGTTTTAAAGGAAACGAAAGAGGGTCAGGAAACTCTTTATCTATGTATACTTTTTGTCATGGGTCAGCAAGTGATTCTGGGCCTGTACTGGCACTATTTATTTTTTAATTTATTTATATATTTGCCATCTAAATTTTAACCCCGTTTTAACTCTTCAATTTTGTACAGACTTTGAATGACAGCATGAGCAAGAACAAAAAGCGTTGGGAAGAAGTGCTAAGTGTCTACTGCCACACTGCCTTGAATGCACCTGATCTCGGAAGTTAAGCAGGGTCAGGCCTGGTCAGTACCTGGATGGGAGGCCACCTGGGAACGCCAGGTGAGGTAGGCATTTTTTTCATTTTTAAAGCAGTGAAGCATGCCTCATATTTACTGATAGTAGCAATTTTCATTGAAACAACTGTAGCTTGCAATTACTAAAAATTAGATGTCCATTGTATTAAAGATAATTATCTTTTGTAAAGACAGACAGGCAGGCAGGCAGAAAGAGGGGCAGGAAACTCTGTATCTATGTATTCTTTTTGTCATGGGTCAGCAAGTGATTCTGGGCCTTTACTGGCACTATTTATTAATTTATTTATATATTTGCCATCTAAATTTTAACCCTGTTTTAACTTCAATGTTTTACAGACTGTGCATGATAGCATGAGGAAGAACAAAAAGCGTTGGGAAGAAGCATTGTCTACCGCCACAATGCCTTGAACGCACCCGATCCCATCAGATCTCGAAAGTTAAGCAGGGCTAGGCCTGGTAAGTACCTGGATGATAGACCACCTGGGAACAACATGTGCGGTAGGCTTTTTTTTTTCTTTTTTTTTTTTTTGGATTAAATAATTTTTATTGGGTTTCAATTGCAAGATATAACAGTAAAGCATCCATAATCATTAACAGAAATACAATTAAAAAAATGACAGTATAATTATATGAATATTTCAAATGATCCCAAACATTTATTTTTTATTTTTTGTTAAGTTTAAACTTACTATATTGCCCAGTGGTTTTCAATAAAAGTTTGAAAAGAAGAGACTTTTTTTTTTCATTATTAAAGCAGTAAAGCATGCGTCATATTTACTGATAGTAGCAATATTCATTGAAACAACTGTAGCTTGCAATTACTAGAAATTAGATGTCCATTGTATTAAAGATAATTATCTTTTGTAAAGACAGGCAGGAAGGCAGGCAGAAAGAGGGGCAGGAAACTCTTTATCTATGTATACTTTTTGTCATGGGTCAGCAAGTGATTCTGGTCCTGTACTGGCACTATTTATTTATTAATTTATTTAAATATTTGCCATCTGAATTTTAACCCCGTTTTAACTCTTCAATTTTTTTACAGACTGTGAATGACAGCATGAGCAAGAACAAAAAGCTTTGGGAAGAATCACTAAGTGTCTACTGCCACACTGCCTTGAATGCACCTGATCTCAGATGTTAAGCAGGGCAATGCCTGGTCAGTACCTGGATGGGAGGTCGCCTGGGAACACCAGGTCAGGTAGGCTTTTTTTTTTCATTTTTAAAGCAGTGAAGCATGCCTCATATTTACTGATAGTAGCAATATTCATTGTAACAACTGCAGCTTGCAATTACTCTAAGAAGCTCTAAGTGTCTACCGCCACACTGCCTGGAATGCGTCTGATCTCGTAAGTTAAGCAGGGCCAGGCCTTGTAAGTACCTGGATGGGAGACAGCCTGGGAACACCAGGTGCGGTAGGCTTTTTTTTCTTTTTTAAAGCAGTGAAGCATGCATCATATTTACTGATACTAGCAATATTTATTGAAACAAATGTAGCTTGCAATTACTAAAAATTAGAGGTCCATTATATTAAAGATAAATATCTTTTGTAAATACAGACAGGCAGGCAGGCAGAAAGAGGGGCAGGAAACTTTGTATCTATGTCTACTTTTTGTCATGGGTCAGCAAGTGATTCTGGGCCTGTACTGGCACTATTTATTAATTCATTTATTTATATATTTGCCATCTAAATTTTAACCCTGTTTTAACTCTACAATTTTTTACAGACTGTGAATGACAGCATGAGCAAGAACAAAAGCCACACTGCCTGGAATGCACCTGATCCCGTCTGATCTCAGAAGTTAAACAGGGCCAGGCCTTGTCAGAACACCAGGTGAGATAGGATTTTTTTTTTCCATTTGTAAAGCAGTGAAGCATGCGTCATATTTACTGATAGTAGCAATATTCTTTGAAACAACTGTAGCTTGCAATTACTAAAAATTAGCTGTCCATTGTATTAAAGATAATTATCTTTTGTAAAGACAGACAGGCAGGCAGAAAGAGGGTCAGGAAACTCTTTAACTGTGTATTCTTTTTGTCATGGGTCAGCCAGTGATTCTGGGCCTGTACTGGCACTATTTATTAATTTATTTATATATTTGCCATCTAAATTTTAACCCCGTTTTAACTCTTCAATTTTTTACAGACTGTGAATGACAGCATGAGCAAGAACAAAAAGCGTTGGGAAGGAGCGCTAAGTGTCTACCGCTAAACTGCCTTGAATGCACCCGATCCCGTCTGATCTTGGAAGTTAAGTAGGGCCAGGCCTGGTCAGTACCTGGATGGGAGACCGCCTGGCAACACCAGGTGTTGTAGGCTTTTTTTTTTAATTCTTAAAGCAGTGAAGCATGCGTCATATTTACTGATAGTATCAATATTCATTGAAACAACTGTAGCTTGCAATTACTAAAATTTAGATGTCCATTGTATTAAAGATAATTATCTTTTGTAAAGGCAGGCAGACAGAAAGAGGGGCAGGAAAATCTTTATCTGTGTATACTTTTTGTCATGGGTCAGCAAGTGATTCTGGGCCTGTACTGGCACTATTTATTAATTTATTTATATATTTGCCATCTAAATTTTAACCTCGTTTTACCTCTTCAATTTTTTACAGACTGTGAATGACAGCATGAGCAAGAACAAAAAGCGTTGGGAAGAAGCACTAATTGTCTACCGCCAAACTTCCTAGAATGCATCCAATCCCGTCTGATCTCGGAAGTTAAGCATGGCCAGGCTTGGTCAGTACCTGGATGGGAGACCACCTGGGAACACCAGGGGAGGTCGGCTTTTTTTTCATTTTTAAAGCAGTGAAGCATGCGTCATATTTACTGATAGTAGCAATATTCATTGAAACAAATGTAGCTTGCAATTACTAAAAATTAGATGTCCATTGTATTAAAGATAATTATCTTTTGTAAAGACTGGCAGGCAGAAAGAGGGGTAGGAAACTGTTTATCTGTGTATACTTTTTGTCATGGGTCAGCAAGTGATTCTGGGCCTGTACTGGCACTATTTATTAATTTATTTATATATTTGCCATCTAAATTTTAACCCCGTTTTAACTCTTCAATTTTTTACAGACTGTGAATGACAGCATGAGCAAGAACAAAAAGCGTTGGGAAGAAGCGCTAAGTGTCTACCACCACACAGCCTTGAATGCACCCGATCCCGTCTGATCTCAGAAATTAAGCAGGGCCAGTCCTGGTCAGTACCTGGATGGGAGACCGCCTGGGAACACCAGGGGCGGTAGGCTTTTTTTTTCATTTTTAAAGCAGTGAAGCATGCGTCATATTTACTGATAGTAGCAATATTCATTGAAACAAATGTAGCTTGCAATTACTAAAAATTAGATGTCCATTGTATTAAAGATAATTATCTTTTGTAAAGACTGGCAGGCAGAAAGAGGGGTAGGAAACTGTTTATCTGTGTATACTTTTTGTCATGGGTCAGCAAGTTATTCTGGGCCTATACCGGCACTATTTATTAATTTATTTATATATTTGCCATCTAAATTTTAACCCCGCTTTAACTCTTCAATTTTTTAAAGACTGTGAGTGACAGCATGAGCAAGAACAAAAAGCGTTGGAAAGAAGCACTAAGTGTCTACCGCCACACTGCCTTGAATGCACCCGATCCCGTCTGATCTCGGAAGTTAAGCAGGGCCAGTCCTGGTCAGTACCTAGATGGGAGACCGCCTGGGAACATCAGGGGCGGTAGGCTTTTTTTTTCATTTTTAAAGCAGTGAAGCATGCGTCATATTTACTGATACTAGCAATATTTATTGAAACAAATGTAGCTTGCAATTACTAAAAATTAGATGTCCATTGTATTAAAGATAATTATCTTTTGTAAAGACAGGCAGGCAGAAAGAGGGGCAGGAAACTCTTTATCTATGTATACATTTTGTTATGGGTCAGCAAGTGATTCTGGGCCTGTACTGGCACTATTTATTTTTTAATTTATGTATATATTTGCCATCTAAATTTTAACCCCGTTTTAACTCTTCAATTTTTTACAGACTGTGAATGACAGCATGAGCAAGAACATAAAGCATTGGGAAGAAGAGCTAAGTGTCTACTGCCACACTGCCTTGAATGCACCTGATCTCTGAAGTTAAGCTGGGCCAGGCCTGGTCAGTACCTGGAAGGGTGGCTGCCTGTGAACACCAGGTGAGGTAGGCTTTTTTTTTTATTTTTAAAGCAGTGAAGCATGCGTCATATATACCCCGTTTTAACTCTTCAATTGTTTACAGACTGTGAATGACAGCATGAGCAAGAACAAAAAGTGTTGGGAAGAAGCACTAAGTGTCTACCGCCACACTGCTTTGTATGCACCCGATCCCGTCTCATCTTGGTAGTTAAGCAGGGCCAGGCCTGGTCAGTACCTGGATGGAAGACCGCCTAGGAACACAAGGTGAGGTAGTCTTTTATTTTTTCATTTTTAAAGCAGTGAAGCATGCGTCATATTTACTGATACTAGCAATATTTATTGAAACAAATGTAGCGTGCAATTACTAAAAATTAGATGTCCATTGTAATAAAGATAATTATCTTTTGTAAAGACAGACAGGCAGGCAGGCAGAAAGAGGGGCAGGAAACTCTTTATCTATGTATACTTTTTGTCATGGGTTAGCAAGTGATTCTGGGCCTGTACTGACACTATTTATTTATTTATTAATTTATTTATATATTTGCCATCTAAATTTTAACCCCGTTTTAACTCTTCAATTTTTTACAGACTGTGAAAAACAGCATGAGCAAGAACAAAAAGCGTTGGGAAGAAGCACTAAGCGTCTACTGCCACACTGCCTTGAATGCACCCGATCCCGTCTGATCTCGGAAGTTAAGCAGGGCAAGTCCTGGTCAGTAGCAGTATTGGAGACCGCCTGGGAACACCAGGTACGGTAGCCTTTTTTTTTTTATAGCAGTGGAGCATGCGTCATATTTACTGATACTAGCAATATTTATTGAAACAAATGTAGCTTGCAATTACTAAAAATTAGATGTCCATTGTATTAAAGATAATTATCTTTTGTAAAGACAGGCAGGCAGAAAGAGGGGCAGGAAACTCTTTATCTATGTATACTTTTTGTCATGGGTCAGCAAGTGATTCTGGGCCTGTACTAGCACTATTTATTTTTTAAATTATTTATATATTTGCCATCTAAATTTTAACCCCGTTTTAACTCTTCAATTTTTTACAGACTGTGAATGACAGCATGAGCAAGAACAAAAAGCTTTGGGAAGAAGCGCTAAGTGTCTACCGCCACACTGCCTTCAATGCACCTGATCTCGGAAGTTAAGCAGGGCCAGGCCTGGTCAGTACCTGGATGGGAGACCGCCTGGGAACCCCAGGTGATGTAGACATTTTTTTCATTTTTAAAGCAGTGAAGCATGCCTCATATTTACTGATAGTAGCAATTTTCATTGAAACAACTGTAGCTTGCAATTACTAAAAATTAGATGTCCATTGTATTAAAGATAATTATCTTTTGTAAAGACAGACAGGCAGGCAGGCAGAAAGAGGGGCAGGAAACTCTGTATCTATGTATTCTTTTTGTCATGGGTCAGCAAGTGATTCTGGGCCTTTACTGGCACTATTTATTAATTTATTTATATATTTGCCATCTAAATTTTAACCCTGTTTTAACTTCAATGTTTTACAGACTGTGCATGATAGCATGAGGAAGAACAAAAAGCGTTGGGAAGAAGCGCTAAGTGTCTACCGCCTCAATGCCTTGAACGCACCAGATCTCGAAAGTTAAGCAGGGCCAGGCCTGGTAAGTACCTGGATGATAGACCACCTGGGAACAACATGTGCGGTAGGCTTTTTTTTTCATTTTTTTTTTTTGGATTAAATAATTTTTATTGGGTTTCAATTGCAAGATATAACAGTAAAGCATCCATAATCATTAACAGAAATACAATAAAAAAAATGACAGTATAATTATATGAATATTTCAAATGATCCCAAACATTTTTTTTTTTATTTTTTGTTAAGTTTAAACTTACTATATTGCCCAGTGGTTTCCAATAAAAGTTTGAAAAGAAGAGACTTTTTTTTTCATTATTAAAGCAGTGAAGCATGCGTCATATTTACTGATAGTAGCAATATTCATTGAAACAACTGTAGCTTGCAATTACTAGAAATTAGATGTCCATTGTATTAAAGATAATTATCTTTTGTAAAGACAGGCAGGCAGGAAGGCAGGCAGAAAGAGGGGCAGGAAACTCTTTATCTATGTATACTTTTTGTCATGGGTCAGCAAGTGATTCTGGTCCTGTACTGGCACTATTTATTTATTAATTTATTTAAATATTTGCCATCTGAATTTTAACCCTGTTTTAACTCTTCAATTTTTTTACAGACTGTGAATGACAGCATGAGCAAGAACAAAAAGCTTTGGGAAAAATCGCTAAGTGTCTACTGCCACACTGCCTTGAATGCACCTGATCTCAGATGTTAAGCAGGGCAATGCCTGGTCAGTACCTGGATGGGAGGTCGCCTGGGAACACCAGGTCAGGTAGGCTTTTTTTTTTCATTTTTAAAGCAGTGAAGCATGCCTCATATTTACTGATAGTAGCAATATTCATTGAAACAACTGTAGCTTGCAATTACTCTAAGAAGCTCTAAGTGTCTACCGCCACACTGCCTGGAATGCGTCTGATCTCGTAAGTTAAGCAGGGCCAGGCCTTGTAAGTACCTGGATGGGAGACAGCCTGGGAACACCAGGTGCGGTATGCTTTTTTTCTTTTTTAAAGCAGTGAAGCATGCATCATATTTACTGATACTAGCAATATTTATTGAAACAAATGTAGCTTGCAATTACTAAAAATTAGAGGTCCATTGTATTAAAGATAAATATCTTTTGTAAATACAGACAGGCAGGCAGGCAGAAAGAGGGGCAGGAAACTTTGTATCTATGTCTACTTTTTGTCATGGGTCAGCAAGTGATTCTGGGCCTGTACTGGCACTATTTATTAATTCATTTATTTATATATTTGCCATCTAAATTTTAACCCCGTTTTAACTCTTCAATTTTTTACAGACTGTGAATGACAGCATGAGCAAGAACAAAAGCGTTGGGAAGAAGCGCTAAGTGTTTACTGCCACACTGCCTGGAATGCACCTGATCCCGTCTGATCTCAGAAGTTAAACAGGGCCAGGCCTTGTCAGAACACCAGGTGAGATATGATTTTTTTTTTCATTTTTAAAGCAGTGAAGCATGCGTCATATTTACTGATAGTAGCAATATTCTTTGAAACAACTGTAGCTTGCAATTACTAAAAATTAGCTGTCCATTGTATTAAAGATAATTATCTTTTGTAAAGACAGACAGGCAGGCAGAAAGAGGGGCAGGAAACTCTTTAACTGTGTATCCTGGTCAGTACCTGGATGGAAGACCGCCTAGGAACACAAGGTGAGGTAGTCTTTTATTTTTTCATTTTTAAAGCAGTGAAGCATGCGTCATATTTACTGATACTAGCAATATTTATTGAAACAAATGTAGCGTGCAATTACTAAAAATTAGATGTCCATTGTAATAAAGATAATTATCTTTTGTAAAGACAGACAGGCAGGCAGGCAGAAAGAGGGGCAGGAAACTCTTTATCTATGTATACTTTTTGTCATGGGTTAGCAAGTGATTCTGGGCCTGTACTGACACTATTTATTTATTTATTAATTTATTTATATATTTGCCATCTAAATTTTAACCCCGTTTTAACTCTTCAATTTTTTACAGACTGTGAAAAACAGCATGAGCAAGAACAAAAAGCGTTGGGAAGAAGCACTAAGCGTTTACTGCCACACTGCCTTGAATGCACCCGATCCCGTCTGATCTCGGAAGTTAAGCAGGGCAAGTCCTGGTCAGTAGCAGTATTGGAGACCGCCTGGGAACACCAGGTACGGTAGCCTTTTTTTTTTTTATAGCAGTGGAGCATGCGTCATATTTACTGATACTAGCAATATTTATTGAAACAAATGTAGCTTGCAATTACTAAAAATTAGATGTCCATTGTATTAAAGATAATTATCTTTTGTAAAGACAGGCAGGCAGAAAGAGGGGCAGGAAACTCTTTATCTATGTATACTTTTTGTCATGGGTCAGCAAGTGATTCTGGGCCTGTACTAGCACTATTTATTTTTTAAATTATTTATATATTTGCCATCTAAATTTTAACCCCGTTTTAACTCTTCAATTTTTTACAGACTGTGAATGACAGCATGAGCAAGAACAAAAAGCGTTGGGAAGAAGTGCTAAGTGTCTACCGCCACACTGCCTTCAATGCACCTGATCTCGGAAGTTAAGCAGGGCCAGGCCTGGTCAGTACCTGGATGGGAGGCCACCTGGGAACGCCAGGTGATGTAGACATTTTTTTCATTTTTAAAGCAGTGAAGCATGCCTCATATTTACTGATAGTAGCAATTTTCATTGAAACAACTGTAGCTTGCAATTACTAAAAATTAGATGTCCATTGTATTAAAGATAATTATCTTTTGTAAAGACAGACAGGCAGGCAGGCAGAAAGAGGGGCAGGAAACTCTGTATCTATGTATTCTTTTTGTCATGGGTCAGCAAGTGATTCTGGGCCTTTACTGGCACTATTTATTAATTTATTTATATATTTGCCATCTAAATTTTAACCCTGTTTTAACTTCAATGTTTTACAGACTGTGCATGATAGCATGAGGAAGAACAAAAAGCGTTGGGAAGAAGCGCTAAGTGTCTACCGCCTCAATGCCTTGAACGCACCAGATCTCGAAAGTTAAGCAGGGCCAGGCCTGGTAAGTACCTGGATGATAGACCACCTGGGAACAACATGTGCGGTAGGCTTTTTTTTTCATTTTTTTTTTTTTGGATTAAATAATTTTTATTGGGTTTCAATTGCAAGATATAACAGTAAAGCATCCATAATCATTAACAGAAATACAATAAAAAAAATGACAGTATAATTATATGAATATTTCAAATGATCCCAAACATTTTTTTTTTTATTTTTTGTTAAGTTTAAACTTACTATATTGCCCAGTGGTTTCCAATAAACGTTTGAAAAGAAGAGACTTTTTTTTTCATTATTAAAGCAGTGAAGCATGCGTCATATTTACTGATAGTAGCAATATTCATTGAAACAACTGTAGCTTGCAATTACTAGAAATTAGATGTCCATTGTATTAAAGATAATTATCTTTTGTAAAGACAGGCAGGCAGGCAGGCAGGCAGAAAGAGGGGCAGGAAACTCTTTATCTATGTATACTTTTTGTCATGGGTCAGCAAGTGATTCTGGTCCTGTACTGGCACTATTTATTTATTAATTTATTTAAATATTTGCCATCTGAATTTTAACCCTGTTTTAACTCTTCAATTTTTTTACAGACTGTGAATGACAGCATGAGCAAGAACAAAAAGCTTTGGGAAAAATCGCTAAGTGTCTACTGCCACACTGCCTTGAATGCACCTGATCTCAGATGTTAAGCAGGGCAATGCCTGGTCAGTACCTGGATGGGAGGTCGCCTGGGAACACCAGGTCAGGTAGGCTTTTTTTTTTCATTTTTAAAGCAGTGAAGCATGCCTCATATTTACTGATAGTAGCAATATTCATTGAAACAACTGTAGCTTGCAATTACTCTAAGAAGCTCTAAGTGTCTACCGCCACACTGCCTGGAATGCGTCTGATCTCGTAAGTTAAGCAGGGCCAGGCCTTGTAAGTACCTGGATGGGAGACAGCCTGGGAACACCAGGTGCGGTATGCTTTTTTTCTTTTTTAAAGCAGTGAAGCATGCATCATATTTACTGATACTAGCAATATTTATTGAAACAAATGTAGCTTGCAATTACTAAAAATTAGAGGTCCATTGTATTAAAGATAAATATCTTTTGTAAATACAGACAGGCAGGCAGGCAGAAAGAGGGGCAGGAAACTTTGTATCTATGTCTACTTTTTGTCATGGGTCAGCAAGTGATTCTGGGCCTGTACTGGCACTATTTATTAATTCATTTATTTATATATTTGCCATCTAAATTTTAACCCCGTTTTAACTCTTCAATTTTTTACAGACTGTGAATGACAGCATGAGCAAGAACAAAAGCGTTGGGAAGAAGCGCTAAGTGTTTACTGCCACACTGCCTGGAATGCACCTGATCCCGTCTGATCTCAGAAGTTAAACAGGGCCAGGCCTTGTCAGAACACCAGGTGAGATATGATTTTTTTTTTCATTTTTAAAGCAGTGAAGCATGCGTCATATTTACTGATAGTAGCAATATTCTTTGAAACAACTGTAGCTTGCAATTACTAAAAATGAGCTGTCCATTGTATTAAAGATAATTATCTTTTGTAAAGACAGACAGGCAGGCAGAAAGAGGGGCAGGAAACTCTTTAACTGTGTATTCTTTTTGTCATGGGTCAGCCAGTGATTCTGGGCCTGTACTGGCACTATTTATTAATTTATTTATATATTTGCCATCTAAATTTACTAGCAATATTTATTGAAACAAATGTAGCGTGCAATTAATAAAAATTAGATGTCCATTGTATTAAAGATAATTATCTTTTGTAAAGACAGACAGGCAGGCAGGCAGAAAGAGGGGCAGGAAACTCTTTATCTATGTATACTTTTTGTCATGGGTTAGCAAGTGATTCTGGGCCTGTACTGACACTATTTATTTATTTATTAATTTATTTATATATTTGCCATCTAAATTTTAACCCCGTTTTAACTCTTCAATTTTTTACAGACTGTGAAAAACAGCATGAGCAAGAACAAAAAGCATTGGGAAGAAGCACTAAGCGTCTACTGCCACACTGCCTTGAATGCACCCGATCCCGTCTGATCTCGGAAGTTAAGCAGGGCAAGTCCTGGTCAGTACCAGTATTGGAGACCGCCTGGGAACACCAGGTACGGTAGCCTTTTTTTTTTTTTATAGCAGTGGAGCATGCGTCATATTTACTGATACTAGCAATATTTATTGAAACAAATGTAGCTTGCAATTACTAAAAATTAGATGTCCATTGTATTAAAGATAATTATCTTTTGTAAAGACAGGCAGGCAGAAAGAGGGGCAGGAAACTCTTTATCTATGTATACTTTTTGTCATGGGTCAGCAAGTGATTCTGGGCCTGTACTAGCACTATTTATTTTTTAAATTATTTATATATTTGCCATCTAAATTTTAACCCCGTTTTAACTCTTCAATTTTTTACAGACTGTGAATGACAGCATGAGCAAGAACAAAAAGCGTTGGGAAGAAGTGCTAAGTGTCTACTGCCACACTGCCTTGAATGCACCTGATCTCGGAAGTTAAGAAGGGCAAGGCCTGGTCAGTACCTGGATGGGAGGCCACCTGGGAACGCCAGGTGAGGTAGACATTTTTTTCATTTTTAAAGCAGCGAAGCATGCCTCATATTTACTGATAGTAGCAATTTTCATTGAAACAACTGTAGCTTGCAATTACTAAAAATTAGATGTCCATTGTATTAAAGATAATTATCTTTTGTAAAGACAGACAGGCAGGCAGGCAGGCAGAAAGAGGGGCAGGAAACTCTGTATCTATGTATTCTTTTTGTCATGGGTCAGCAAGTGATTCTGGGCCTTTACTGGCACTATTTATTAATTTATTTATATATTTGCCATCTAAATTTTAACCCTGTTTTAACTTCAATGTTTTACAGACTGTGCATGATAGCATGAGGAAGAACAAAAAGCGTTGGGAAGAAGCGCTAAGTGTCTACCGCCACAATGCCTTGAACGCACCCGATCCCGTCAGATCTCGAAAGTTAAGCAGGGCCAGGCCTGGTAAGTACCTGGATGATAGACCACCTGGGAACAACATGTGCTGTAGGCTTTTTTTTTTCATTTTTTTTTTTTTTTATTAAATAATTTTTATTGGGTTTCAATTGCAAGATATAACAGTAAAGCATCCATAATCATTAACAGAAATACAATAAAAAAAATGACAGTATAATTATATGAATATTTCAAATGATCCCAAACATTTTTTTTTTATTTTTTGTTAAGTTTAAACTTACTATATTGCCCAGTGGTTTTCAATAAAAGTTTGAAAAGAAGAGACTTTTTTTTTTCATTATTAAAGCAGTGAAGCATGCATCATATTTACTGATAGTAGCAATATTCATTGAAACAACTGTAGCTTGCAATTACTAGAAATTAGATGTCCATTGTATTAAAGATAATTATCTTTTGTAAAGACAGACAGGCAGGCAGGCAGGCAGAAAGAGGGGCAGGAAACTCTTTATCTATGTATTCTTTTTGTCATGGGTCAGCAAGTGATTCTGGGCCTGTACTGGCACTATTTATTTATTAATTTATTTATATATTTGCCATCTAAATTTTAACCCCGTTTTAACTCTTCAATTTTTTACAGACTGTAAATGACAGCATGAGCAAGAACATAAAGCATTGGGAAGAAGAGCTAAGTGTCTACTGCCACACTGCCTTCAATGCACCTGATCTCGGAAGTTAAGCAGGGCCAGGCCTGGTCAGTACCTGGATGGGAGGCCACCTGGGAACGCCAGGTGATGTAGACATTTTTTTCATTTTTAAAGCAGTGAAGCATGCCTCATATTTACTGATAGTAGCAATTTTCATTGAAACAACTGTAGCTTGCAATTACTAAAAATTAGATGTCCATTGTATTAAAGATAATTATCTTTTGTAAAGACAGGCAGGCAGAAAGAGGGGCAGGAAACTCTTTATCCGTGTATACTTTTTGTCATGGGTCAGCAAGTGATTCTGGGCCTATACTGGCACTATTTATTAATTTATTTATATATTTGCCATCTAAATTTTAACCCCATTTTAACTTTTTCATTTTTTACAGACTGTGAGTGACAGCATGAGCAAGAACAAAAAGCGTTGGGAAAAGCGCAAAGTCTCTCCTCTCCAGGTGAGGTAGGCTTTTTTCATTTTTAAAGCAGTGAAGCATGCGTCATATTTACCCCGTTTTAACTCTTCAATTGTTTACAGACTGTGAATGACTGCATGAGCAAGAACAAAAAGCGTTGGGAAGAAGCACTAAGGGGGGTAGCTATCAACGCGTCTACTTTTCCTGCCTTCGTCGGCCCAATACGCCCACCTAAGCTCGCCTCACATCGCCGCCGCGGACCTGCAAAAATTCGCCTAAGTTATCAAAAAAGATGTCAAAAAGCCACGCACCAAGTACGGGGCGATGAGCAGCGGATTGTGAGAGTTATCACTCATCCGATCTTGCTGCTCTTCGGCTTTTTTACAGCTTTCTTGCTAGCCTGTCACTAAGCACCCACACTAACTACACTGTTCTACCCCCTATACCGGCGCCCCCGGAGCCCCCCGCAACTAAATAAAGTTAGTAACCCCTAAACCCCGCTCCTAGCCCCGTCGCAACTCTTATAAATGTATTAACCCCTAAACCGCCGGTCCCGGACACTGTCGCAACCTACATTATACCTAGTAACCCCTATCCTGCCCCCCCATACCGCCGCCCTCTATAATAAAGTTATTAACCCCTATCCTGCTGATGCCACACTTCGCCGAAACTAAATAAATAGTTTAACCCCTAAGCTGCCGCTCCCTGACCCCGCCGCAACTATAATATATGTATTAACCCCTAAACCGCCGCTCCCGGACCCCGCCGCAACCTATATTAACCCCTATCCTGCCCCCCCTACACCGTCGCCACCTATAATACATTTATTAACCCCTACCCTGCCCCCCACTACACCGCCGCCACTGTAATAAAATTATTAACCCCTAAACCTAAGTCTAACACTAACCCTAATACCCCCTAACTTAAATATTAATTAAATAAATCTAAATAATATTTCTATTATGAACTAAATTAATCCTATTTAAAACTATACTTACCTTTAAAATAAACCCTAATATAGCTACAATATAAATAATAATTATATTGTAGCTATCTTAGGATTTATTTATTTTTTACAGGCAACTTTCAATTTATTTTAACTAGGTACAATAGCTATTAAATAGTTATTAACTGTTTAATAGCTACCTAGTTAAAATAAAGAGAAATTAACCTGTAAAATAAAAACTAACCTAAGTTACAATTACACCTAACACTACACTATACTTTAATAAATTATTCCTATTTAAAACTAAATACTTACCTGTAAAATAAACCCTAAGATAACTAAAATGTAATTAATAATTACATTGTAGCTATCTTAGGATTTATATTTATTTTACAGGTAACTTTGTATTTATTTTAGCTAGTTTGAATAGTTATGAACTATTTAATAACTACCTAGCTAAAAGAAATACAAAATTACCTGTAAAATAAATCCTAACCTAAAATACAATTAAACCTAACACTACACTATCATTAAATTAATTAATTAAATTTACTACAAATAACTACAATTAAATACAATTACATAAACTAACTAAAGTACAAAAAAAAAGCTAAGTTACAAAAAATAAAAAATATAAGTTACAAACATTTAAAAAATATTACAACAATTTTAAGCTACTTACACCTAATCTAAGCCCCCTAATAAAATAACAAAGCCTCCCAAAATAAAAAATGCCCTACCCTATTCTAAATTTAAAAAGTTCAAAGCTCTTTTACCTTACCAGCCCTTAAAAGGGCCTTTCGGATGACTTCCTGTTGGAGGCAGAGCTGCAGGTAGCTGCAGGTGCTGTGGGAGCTCTGCGCCTCTGTGTGAGTCCTAATTTACCACCATCAACACAAGCTTTTGTTTCCCTTGGCCACAACCTGGCTTGGGTACTAGGATCTTGATCCTGCTTGGGAAGTCAAGTTTTGCAGCCTAAGAATGCACGCTGGCTGGTGCATACCATTTCTGCACAGGCACAGGCTGTTACAAAAAGAAATTGCCTTTAGATAACCCCCTCAAGACTGACTAGGACTTAATACTGATGGTAACCAATTTGCCATAGTTACGGGTATCTAATTTTATGGTCCTGGACTCTCTGTTATAAGTGCAGTTCCCTGGGCAAGTAAGCGGTACTCGAAGCATATTAAAATAGAGGTACGGCTCTTTACTCACCTGGCTGAGTGGATCTTACAAGTGTGCGGCAGCTCCTTTGCCCCCTGGTGGGTGTTGTCCTGTGCGCCGGTAGTGGCAGGTTCTTGGGGTTTGCTGAGCGGACTGGTACCATTGGCGGTGGCGCCCCTCTCCCTGGCTGATAGTGAAGTCACGTTGAAGATCCCGAAAGGAAGCGTAGGCCCCCTTGTTAGGCTGGTAATGCACAGACAGCTAAAGTGGTCCTTGCACTACTAGCGGAAGGAGCCGCAGTTATTACCGGCCTTGGCTTCTATCCAACGGGGGCGGCTTCTCATCACAAGCCTTCTTACGCCTGGAAGAAACGGACCTGAGACACTTGGCGTGTCTGTTGGCCACTGTGCTCTAGGCGGTGGGCGGGCGGCCCGCGGCGGAACGGTTCCTTTACCTTTGTCTACTGCAGCAGTTCAGCTGCGCTGCAGCCCACAGTCTTGGAGATAAGGGAAAAGGCAAAATACTGGCTGGGATTTCTGTCCCTGGCGGTGAGGTATCGTATCTCTGCTGGACTGAATAACTGTTTGTTTTTTCCCCACTGACTATACAAATCCTGCGGTGCCCAGTATAACTGTGGTCCTAACGTGGAGAGCTACATTTAGTGGTGTGTGGGGCACCGGACTTTCTTAAGAACTAGTACGGTACTATTACCTGTTCTGTGCAGTTTAATATCCTGTTTGCTTGTGAGGATACTGCAATTTCATATTTGCTTATAATCTGTTAGATTTATTTTGTTAACAGCACATTAGCTTCTCTCCCTATGTATGCAGGCTTAAACTATAAGGGCCTTACACCTCTGAATGGATGCTTCTGGATACAATATATATACTAACAATATACTTTAGATATTTCTCAGGGGTCAAATATAGCAGGCCAGTGCTTGGTACCTGATATTATAGATATATAAGAGCTCACTTAGGTGGAGGTCTATACATCTATCTAATATGGTTGCATGTTATGTTAATGTGGTTAAGCCCACGACATCAGTGGATACTGAGCTTTTTTGTATAAAACTAATTTCTGCCTTACATATTATTGTATACTTTATAGACATTAGGTGTCATATGTAACCTTTAGCTGGGCCAAGTTTGCTGAGCCAGTGTGAAGTAAGAATAGTATATTAGTTAAGGATTGCCCGGTTATTAAACTAATGTCATGGTGTATTGCACTTTAGTTCTGGTGTGAAATTAAGGGGACTA
Source organism: Bombina bombina (assembly GCF_027579735.1). Taxonomy (NCBI): domain Eukaryota; kingdom Metazoa; phylum Chordata; class Amphibia; order Anura; family Bombinatoridae; genus Bombina; species Bombina bombina. Next base: position 856,675,775 of record NC_069500.1, read on the forward strand.
ATTTAGAAAGTGACACATTTTAGCAAAAATTTAAATTTAGGAATCATATGTAATCTAGAATTGATAGCTGAATTATAAACACTTTAGCACTTTGGAGTAGTTGTTATATTTATTGTGGATAAAACTAATATAATAAGGAAATTAGCACTTTAAAAAAAAAATTCTGCTTTTTGCACAGTGAAGAGTATAGAGAGTTAGTTTTATTAGAATAACCTTACAGTAGCTACAGCTGACTAATTGCTCACATTTAAATCACGTGCACTTAGGTAAGTGCCATGGAAACTGTTTAGTAACGCTGGTAATTTTGGAAAAACTTGCACTGTTTTTTTTTTCTCTCTTGTTTTGTTGTTTTTTTTCTTTCTAAAGGCAGATAGATAGTATTTGTCCCACTGGTGGTAACTAGGGGGTACGTCCTGTTCATGGACAAGTATATGTATCAAAGGAGCTCTCCCTCCAATATGCCTCCTAAATAAAAAGAAAAAAAGGGGAGTAGCAGGAACCTGGACTCCAGCATTGTCTCCCCTCAATATGATAGAATTTGCAGCTGAAGTAGCAAAAATGTTGACACCCCAATTTGACATGATTAAACAAGAGATCAGAAATGAGATATCAAGCCTTACTACTGAAGTTAGGCAGTTTTCAGCAAGATTAGATGAAATTGAGAATAGGGTCTCGGATCTGGAAGACAGATTTAATGTACTTGATCCAATCATAGATACTCAGGGTAAAACCATTATCTCTCTTCAAGCTAAGATTGAGGACCTTGAGGACCGATCGAGGCGAAATAACTTAAAGGTGATCGGTCTGCCTGAATCCCCTGAGTTTCAGGATTTAATGAATTTTGTCACCACTACCCTACCACAGGCCTTGCAAATTCCAGTCCCTGCTGCTCCCTTTCAAATCGAAAGAGTTCATAGTATAGGCCAGCGACGTGAGCATAGTGAGACCCTGAGACCCAGGCCAGTAATCTTTAAATTTGTAAATTTCCAAGATAAGAAAAAAAAAAGAAAAGTACTGTATCTCAAACACTACAGGAAATGTAATCCTTTTTTTTTGGGCCCTCATAAGCTACTAATGTTTCAAGACTTCTCTTCTGAAACTCTTACCAAGAGAAGAGATATGTCCTTTTTTTATGGGAGACTTCAGAGAGAAAACTATAACATTAAGTTGGTCTATCCAGCAAAGTTAATTGTATTGAAAGATGGTACCACTCATACACTAAACAACGTAATGGAGGCAGAGACCTTTTGCAGGGAGACAGGTGTACCATGAAGATGTAGGCATTTCCATCAGGTAGATGTTTTAGGATAGTAGGCTTAGAGCATATGTTTCTTAGTTGATATTGCACAGGATGTATATGGGTTTTTTTTTTTCTCTGTGTTGTGTGTCTTTTTTGTTTTTTTTGTTTGTTGTTTTGTCTTTTTTTGTGTGTATATCAACCCCATCCAAATTTAGATTATGTAATATGTTGTTTGATGACATGGTGTTTTGTGGATTTGGTTGCTGGGGGAGGTGGGTGGGTGGTTTTGTGTTTGTGTGGTTTTTTTTGTTTTTTTGTTTTTTTTTGTTTCGCCTCTGCCCTCTACCCCCGGAGGTTGCCTGGCTCGTTTCCCGCCCCACATCTTTGACTCTCTTCAGAGTTTATATATATTTGGCTTATTGGTGTATATATTTAGGGCTTTGCAAGATAAAGTGCTTTAATGATCCATAATCTTAATTTATTCTCGTGGAATATAGGCGGTATCAATTCTCCAATTAAAAGGAAATCCATAATTAAACACTTGGGTAAAATTAACCCTGATATAGTTTTTTTACAGGAGCTACATCTTAACTCTCTCGAAATCCCTAAACTTAAATCCAAATGGGTGGGTGAAGTTGTGGCGGCACCTTTTACATCTAGGAAGAGGGGGGCAGCTATTTTAGTGAATCAAAAATTGGAATACCAGATAAGCAACACTGAATCCGACCCTGAAGGCAGATTTTTAATTTTGGAAATGGAAATTAAACATATTAAGTACATATTCTGTAACGTATATGGACCTAACCAAATAGATCATACATTCTGGTCAGCCCTGGTAGTTAAACTACATAGATATATAGGGTTGAATTTAATTATTGGGGGAGATCTAAATCTGACTGAGGATCCTTTTTTTGGATAGCTCAAATAAGAAAGCGTTAAAAAACAGAGATAGGAAATCGCGGACATTTCAGAAATTGTGCTCACATTTGGGGCTGGTTGACATATGGCGTGTTCAGAACCCGGACACCCGAGAGTATACATGTTTATCGCAAGTTCAACAGTCCTTTTCTAGGATTAATTACTTTTTAATCTCGGAATCCTTACTTAGTTGGAACTGTTCGACCAAAATTGAAGATATCATTATCTCTGACCACGCTGTGATCTCGCTGAAATGCGATATTGGCAGTCGGGTAAGAATTATATATATTTCCCTAGATATTTGACCAATAATATTAAATTTCAGAACCAGCTACGCTTGAAATGGGAAGAATATTATAAAAATAATCATAATTATATTGATAAAATTGAACTGTTCTGGGAAGCCTCCAAGGCCGTTTTACGTGGGGAGATTAAATCCTATTCCTCACATTTGAAAAAGAACTGGAGTCTGGTGACTAGACAACTCGCTAATCAGGTTAAAAATACATATAGAGCTTATATTATAAACCATACCAGAGAACGCTGGGACGCATATGTTGCTGCAAAGACACTGCGTGACACTCACATTAAACAGCAGAGTGTCCAGGAAGAACTGAGAATGAAAGCAACATATGGGGGCTTTACAGGTAGATCGGCAAAATTTTTGGCCAAACTAGCTAAAGCGTACCCCAGACATCCGTCTGGGGTACGCTTTAGCTAGTTTGGCCAAAAATTTAATCTCTGCCATTAAACATGGAGACTCAAGATACACTAAACACTCCGACATTGAAAGAGTATTTTTTTAATTCTTTCAGGATCTATATAAAAAAGATTCTATTAATCCTGATAAGAAAGCGGCATTCTGGGAAAAGATCAAGGTGCCTAGATTATCCTCGGAGGCTAGAAGTGTGATTAATGCCAAGATTACCGAAGAGGAAATCATAACGGCAATTAAGAATGCGAAACCCAATAAAGCGGCCGGACCAGATGCTCTCCCTATCGAATATTATAGAATTCTACAAACGCAGGTGACCCCTACATTGACCAAGTTATTTAACTCTTCTTTTTCAGATAATACGAAGTGTTCTCCCTCCTTTACTATAGCTAATATCTCGTTAATCTTAAAAAAGGGTAAAGACCCTGAAATGCCCAGTTCCTACAGACCAATCTCTGTCCTTAACATTGATTATAAGCTGCTTGCAGCTATTGTAGCTTCCCGACTGAAACCGTACATGGGTGAACTAATCCATGAGAATCAATCTGGTTTTATGTCTCAACGGAATCCCGTAAGAAATACAAGGAAATTGTTAATCCTGATTGAATCTTTCTGGAATAAGTATAAGTCAGTTAAGGCACATGAGAGTGAAGACAAGGCAATTTTAATGGTCGACGCCGAAAAAGCATTCGACCGCGTTGGTTGGGACCATTTGTTTTCCGCTTTAGACAGATTTGGATTTCCTGGTTATTTTATTAATTATATTCGGTTAATTTATAGTGCCCCTTCTTCGGCAATAATTATAAATAATGTGTCTACCCATTGTTTCAATCTATCTAGAGGGACTAGACAAGGGTGCCCCCTTTCCCCTTTTCTATTCAATCTGAGCGTAGAGCCTCTGGCTATCCGTTTAAGGCAAGAATTGAATGGGATTGTATTGGCGGGTGAAAAGTTGGTGCTGCTTCTTTATGCAGATGATCTTTTATTATTCCTCTCTAACCTTAAAGTGACCTTACCTACAGGAAGTGCAGAATTATTAGGCAAGATGTATTTTTGAGGATTAATTTTATTATTGAACAACAACCATGTTCTCAATGAACCCAAAAAACTCATTAATATCAAAGCTGAATAGTTTTGGAAGTAGTTTTTAGTTTGTTTTTAGTTATAGCTATTTTAGGGGGATATCTGTGTGTGCAGGTGACTATTACTGTGCATAATATTAGGCAACTTAACAAAAAACAAATATATACCCATTTCAATTATTTATTTTTACCAGTGAAACCAATATAACATCTCAACATTCACAAATATACATTTCTGACATTCAAAAACAAAACAAAAACAAATCAGTGACCAATATAGCCACCTTTCTTTGCAAGGACACTCAAAAGCCTGCCATCCATGGATTCTGTCAGTGTTTTGATCTGTTCACCATCAACATTGCGTGCAGCAGCAACCACAGCCTCCCAGACACTGTTCAGAGAGGTGTACTGTTTTCCCTCCTTGTAAATCTCACATTTGATGATGGACCACAGGTTCTCAATGGGGTTCAGATCAGGTGAACAAGGAGGCCATGTCATTAGATTTTCTTCTTTTATACCCTTTCTTGCCAGCCACGCTGTGGAGTACTTGGACACGTGTGATGGAGCATTGTCCTGCATGAAAATCATGTTTTTCTTGAAGGATGCAGACTTCTTCCTGTACCACTGTTTGAAGAAGGTGTCTTCCAGAAACTGGCAGTAGGACTGGGAGTTGAGCTTGACTCCATCCTCAACCCGAAAAGGCCCCACAAGCTCATCTTTGATGATACCAGCCCAAACCAGTACTCCACCTCCACCTTGCTGGCGTCTGAGTCGGACTGGAGCTCTCTGCCCTTTACCAATCCAGCCACTGGCCCATCCATCTGGCCCATCAAGACTCACTCTCATTTCATCAGTCCATAAAACCCTAGAAAAATCAGTCTTGAGATATTTATTGGCCCAGTCTTGACGTTTCAGCTTGTGTGTCTTGTTCAGTGGTGGTCGTCTTTCAGCCTTTCTTACCTTGGCCATGTCTTTGAGTATTGCACACCTTGTGCTTTTGGGCACTCCAGTGATGTTGCAGCTCTGAAATATGGCCAAACTGGTGGCAAGTGGCATCTTGGCAGCTGCACGCTTGACTTTTCTCAGTTCATGGGCAGTTATTTTGCGCCTTGGTTTTTCCACACGCTTCTTGCGACCCTGTTGACTATTTTGAATGAAACGCTTGATTGTTCGATGATCACGCTTCAGAAGCTTTGCAATTTTAAGAGTGCTGCATCCCTCTGCAAGATATCTCACTATTTTTGACTTTTCTGAGCCTGTCAAGTCCTTCTTTTGACCCATTTTGCCAAAGGAAAGGAAGTTGCCTAATAATTATGCACACCTGATATAGGGTGTTGATGTCATTAGACCACACCCCTTCTCATTACAGAGATGCACATCACCTAATATGCTTAATTGGTAGTAGGCTTTCGAGCCTATACAGCTTGGAGTAAGACAACATGCATAAAGAGGATGATGTGGTCAAAATACTCATTTGCCTAATAATTCTGCACTCCCTGTATTCTACATGCGCTTATCCAAGAATTTGGGGAGATTTCGGGTTTTAAGATTAATATTTCTAAATCAGAATTAATGTGGCTTTATAGAAAAAAAAAACATTTTTGTAACCACCCTTTCTTGAAGGTCTCCCAGATCACTTATCTTGGTCTTGGTCTATCTAATAACCCAGAAGACTGGTATAAGTTAAACTATAAGCCGTGTCTGGACTATTGTAAAAGGAAACTAGAGGAGTGGACCATGTTGCCCACATCCCTATCGGCCCGTGTAACTTTAATTAAATCAATAATTTTTCCAAAATTCCTTTATATCTTCCAGAATATCCCGTGCTTTTTACATAAAAAAGATAGCATTATTTATAATAAGGCATGCTCGAACTTTCTATGGAATGGAAACAAACCACAAATTGCTCCCCACAGACTCATGAACTCTAAGATGTCAGCTGGCCTTGTACTCCCTAACATCCAGACATACAATTTGGTCACTATAGCAAGATTTGCACTCGACTGGTTAACTCGAAAAGATAAAATTTCCTCAGTTACTTGGGAATTTCAAATTGTGGCCCCATTTAGTTTGAAGGCGATTTTACATTGCCCTCTTCCGTCTCATTCATCTAATTTATTCTTTTTGACCACCTTTAAGAACGTTATAGTGGCCTGGCAGAGGCTATGTACGGAAAGTAATTACTCTCCTTATGTTTCGCAATACTTACCCATATGTGGTAATCCCGAGTTTGGGCCAGGTCTCTCTAACCAGATATTTAAAGTTTGGGCATCAAAAGGGCTCCAGAATATGAGCCAATTGCAGGATGCAGCTGGACATCCTTTATTGTTTGAAGAAATTGCAACACAATTCGATTTACGCCCTCGCGAGTTCTATGCTTATCTCCAAGTTAGGCACTTTCTTCAAGAGCTATGCTCAAAAAATGGGAATAAGTGGGCCTGGGGCGAACTACAGGCGAAGATCTCCCTGTACGCTGCAGGGCTTTATGCAATCTCCCCTCTGTATCTTTTTTTTAAATCAGAAAGCTTCAAATATGCAGGTGAATGACATGATCACAAAATGGCTTACGTACTTCCCAGACATAGATGATCATATTATTATTGGGAGCTTTAAAATAACACAACAGAGTTGGGTCCCGACTTCTTGGAGAGAGTCACAGATAAAAATTGGCCTACAGAGATATCTCACTCCGGCTACTCTCTCCAAGTGGTATAAGACAAGGATCCTTTGTTCTAGATCTTCGTCAACAGAAGCAGATATATTCCACTGTCTATGGAGTTGTCCGAAAATACGCCAATATTGGAGTAAAATCTCCTATTGGATGACGGTAGCTTTGAAATTGGAGCATAAGCTATCGCCAATAGAAATTTTCTTTCTGGTGAAATTTCAGGGAATAACTAAGAACTACAGTTTGATAAATACGATAATCTTAGAGGCACGTAATCTTATTTTCAAATCCTGGAAAGCATCTTCCGCACCTACAATGGCACAATTTAAAAGTGCTTTGATCAACCATTTTACGATAGAACAATTCAATATTCCATATCCACAATATAAATATTTGCCGGCATTTTTCAAGAAATGGGAAACTGTGGTAAGATCTCTTCCTCTTGCACATCAAAAAAATTGATTAAACCATTTAGAGACACTGAGTTCGTTCTGATAAACATCCTGGTGGGTAATTTCCCTGGGGAATGGGCGTTGAATACGGATTGAGATAGGAGAGGGAAGCAGAGGCGAGAGAGTTGGGTGTATTAGTTTTTTTTTTTTTTTGTCGTTGTGGTTGTTGTTATTGTTGTCGTTATTGTTGTGTTTGTATGTTTGTTTTTGGGGGGGTATTATGTCTAAAAAAAAGAAAAAGTTAAGGAGGAGAATGGTTAGAACTATGGCACAAGTGTATGTATGTATGGCATAAAGTTCTTTTTTACTCTGTATGGCACCCTTTTTCCTGACGTGGATTAATGTAAGGAGGCTTGTTGTCCCTTGCTATGACATTTTTTGCCACTATTTAAATGAACATGTAAAATTTATCCAAGATGACGCACTATTTATATTTTATATTTATTATTGTAATGTATTATTGTAATGTACAGATTATTGTAATATGCCTCCTTTAATATAAATAAATGTTAAAAAAAAAAGGGCCTTTCGTGGGGCATGCCCCAAAGAATTCAGCTCTTTTGCCTGTAAAAGAAAAATACAACCCCCCCAACATTAAAACCCACCACCCACATACCCCTAATCTAACCCAAACCCCCCTTAAAAAAACCTAACACAACCCCCCTGAAGATCATCCTACCTTGAGTCGTCTTCACTCAGCCGAGCAGCGATGGAACCGAAGAGGAGATCCAATAGAATGCAAGCTCAATCTGATTGGCTGATTGGATCAGCCAATCGGATTGAACTTGAATCTGATTGGCTGATTGAATCAGCCAATCAGATTTTTCCTACCTTAATTCCGATTGGCTGATAGAATCCTATCAGCCAATCGGAATTGAAGGGATGCCATCTTGGATGACATCCCTTAAAGGAGCCTTCATTCGTCGGTAGTCCATCGGGCCAGCAGGATGTTCCGCGTCGGAGGTCTGCAAGATGGATCCTGAAGAAGAAGATTGAAGACCCCGCTTGGAAGATGACATCGCCTGGATCGAAGACTTCTTCAGCGCCGATTGGAGGATCACTTCATCGGATGGAAGATTTCTTCAGCGCCCCTTGGAGGATAACTTCTGCCGCTCCGGATCTCCTCTTCGGTTCCATCGCTGCTCGGCTGAGTGAAGACGACTCAAAGTAGGATGATCTTCAGGGGTAGTGTTAGGTTTTTTTAAGGGGGGTTTGGGTTAGATTAGGGGTATGTGGGTGGTGGGTTTTAATGTTGGGGGGGGTTGTATTTTTCTTTTACAGGCAAAAGAGCTGAATTCTTTGGGGCATGCCCAACGAAAGGCCCTTTTAAGGGCTGGTAAGGTAAAAGAGCTTTGAACTTTTTTAATTTAGAATAGGGTAGGGCATTTTTTTATTTTGGGGGCTTTGTTATTTTATTAGGGGGCTTAGATTAGGTGTAAGTAGCTTAAAATTGTTGTAATATTTTTTAAATGTTTGTAACTTAATTTTTTTATTTTTTGTAACAGCTTTTTTTTTGTACTTTAGTTAGTTTATGTAATTGTATTTAATTGTAGTTATTTGAAGTTAATTTAATTAATTTAATGACAGTGTAGTGTTAGGTTTACAATTAAACTTAGGTTAGGATTTATTTTACAGGTAATTTTGTATTTCTTTTAGCTAGGTAGTTATTAAATAGTTCATATCTTTTTAATAACTATTCTAACTAGCTAAAATAAATACAAAGTTACCTGTAAAATAAATATAAATCCTAAGATAGCTACAATTTAATTATTAATTATATTGTAGCTATCTTAGGGTTTATTTTACAGGTAAGTATTTAGTTTTAAATAGGAATAATTTATTAAAGTATAGTGTAGTGTTAGGTGTAATTGTAACTTAGGTTAGTTTTTATTTTACAGGTTAATTTCTCTTTATTTTAGCTAGGTAAGCTATTAAATAATTAATAACTATTTAATAGCTATTGTACCTAGTTAAAACAAATTGAAATTTGCCTGTAAAATAAAAATAAATCCTAAGATAGCTACAATATAATTATTATTTATATTGTACCTATATTAGGGTTTATTTTACAGGTAAGTATTTAGTTTTAAATAGGAATAATTTAGTTCATAATAGAAATATTATTTAGATTTATTTAATTAATATTTAAGTTAGGGGGTGTTAGGGTTAGTGTTAGACTTAGGTTTAGGGGTTAATAATTTTATTACAGTTGCGGCAGTGTAGGGGGGGCAGGATAAGGGTTAATAAATTTAATATAGGTTGCGGCGGGGTCCGGGAGCGGCGGTTTAGGGGTTAATACATATATTATAGTTGCGGCGGGGTCAGGGAGCGGCGGTTTAGGGGTTAACATGTTTATTATAGCTTGCGGTGGGCTCCGGGAGCGGCGGTTTAGGGGGTAATAACTTTATTTAGTTGCGGTGGTGTAGGGGGGACAGATTAGGGGTGTTGAGACTGGGGGTACATGTTAGGGTGTTAGGTGTACACAGCTCCCATAGGAATCAATGGGATGTCTGTCAGCAGCGAACTTGTACTTTCGCTATGGTCAGACTCCCATTGATTCCTATGGGATCCGCCGCCTCCAGGGCGGCGGATTGAAAATCAGGTACGCTGGGCCGTAAAAGTGATGAGCGTACCTGCTAGTTTTTTGATAACTAGCAAAAGTAGTCAGATTGTGCCGCACTTGTGTGAGGAACATCTGGAGTGACGTAAGAATCGATCTGTGTCGGACTGAGTCCGGCGGATCGAAGCTTATGTCACAAAATTCTACTTTTGCGGGTCTCTAGCCTTTGATATCTAAGGCGAATCAGCCTCGCCACAAATACGCTGTGGAATTCCAGCGTATTTGAGGTTGACGGCTTGATAACTAGGCCCCTAAGTGTATACCGCCACACTGCTTTGAATGCACCCGATCCTGTCTGATCTCGAAAGTTAAGCAGGGCCAGACCTGGTCAGTACCTGGATGGGAGACGGCCTGGGAACACAAGGTGAGGTAGTCTTTTTTTTTTTCATTTTTAAAGCAGTGAAGCATGCGTCATATTTACTGATACTAGCAATATTTATTGAAACAAATGTAGCTTGCAATTACTAAAAATTAGATGTCCATTGTATTAAAGATAATTATCTTTTGTAAAGACAGACAGGCAGGCAGGCAGGCAGAAAGAGGGGCCGGAAACTCTGTATCTATATATACTTTTTGTCATGGGTCAGCAAGTGATTCTGGGCCTGTACTGGCACTATTTATTTATTATTTTATTTATATATTTGCCATCTAAATTTTAACCCCGTTTTAACTCTTCAATTTTTTCCAGACTGTGAATGACAGCTTGAGCAAGAACAAAAAGCGTTGGGAAGAAGAGCTAAGAGTCTACTGCCACATTGCCTTGGATGCACACGATCCCGTCTGATCTCAGAAGTTAAGCAGGGCCTGGCTTGGTCAGTACCTGGATGGGAGGCCGCCTGGGAACACCAGGTGAGGTAGGCTTTTTTTTATTTTTAAAGCAGTGAAGCATGCGTCATATTTACTGATACTAGCTATATTCATTGAAACAACTGTAGCTTGCAATTACTAAAAATTAGATGTCCATTGTATTAAAGATAATTATCTTTTGTAAAGACAGGCAGGCAGAAAGAGGGGCAGGAAACTCTTTATCTGTGTATACTTTTTGTCATGAGTCAGCAAGTGATTCTGGGCCTGTACTGGCACTATTTATTAATTTATTTATATATTTGCCATCTAAATTATTTTTTTGTTTTTTTTGTTTAAGAGAGATATGGGACGGAAGTATTCGCGTGTATTGGGATCCTTACCTGGCTTTGGGATAGCTACTATTATTGCCGTTAGGAACTCAGGGGGGAGAGATCCTTTGTGTCTTGCCAATGAGAAAACTCTAGCAAGTAGTGGGACAATGAGGGAGCTAAAACGCTTATAAAAAATTGCTGTGAATCCATCTGGATCTGGAGCCTTGTGATGTTTTAATGATTTAATAGCTAACTTTATCTCACATTCCGAAAGGGTTGCATCCATATATGCTTTCTGTTCTTCCGTGAGTGTTGGGAGAGATAACGGGTCAAGAAAGGCTTTGACTGACTCAGATGTAGGTACAGAGCATTCAGGGGAATCTCTCAAGTTATAAAGGCTTTGATAATATTCAGCAAATGCTCTCCCAATATCTGCGGGAAGACGAACCGGGCCCTTATGCATTTTTAAATAAGGTATTCTAGCGTCTGCCGTTCTTTGTTTTAGTTTATTGGCCAACATACGATCAGCTTTATTTCCTTTGGCATAGTACATTTGTTTAAATTTTTGTACCTGCCACTGTAATCTAGCATTTTCAATATTGATGATTTGTGCCTTCACTTCTTCTAGTTGTGTTAGGTTTTAGGGTCAAGTGTTTGTTTGTGTTGGAGCGTTAAGGACCTTAGTCTCATATGGAGTTGTGCAAATGTCTCACCCTGCCTTCTTTTGTGTTTGGAGGCTAGTTTGAGAAATATACCTCTAATATATGCCTTAAAAGAGCTCCAAAGACAATGGTCATTTACTGCCCCATTATCATTAATAGTTATGAATTGTTTGATTTCCTCCTGTATTACATTTACATTATCAATTTCTGCAAACAGGAATTCAGGCAGCTTCCAAGTAGGTCTGGTAGTAGGGGAAGCAGGGAATTGTACTGTTATGTGTAAGGGAGAGTGATCTGACCAAGAGCAATCTTGGATTTGTGCAGACTGTATAGAATCTAGCAACCAGGGCTCACAGAAAACATAATCAATGCGTGAGTAGGAATTATGCACTGCAGAAAAGTATGAATAAGCTCTGGTATTAGGATGCAATGATCGCCAAATATCATATAAATTGTAGTGGGTGATTAGGGTATTAAATTGTCTTGCAGCCTTAAGTAAGGATGGCTCATAAGTTCTAATCCTGGAGGAACGCCTATCTAGAAGAGTGTCCATGACCATGTTGAAGTCTCCGGCAAGTAGAAGATTGCCACTCTTATGAAGGTCTAGTAACCATAAAAACTTTCTAAGGGACTGATTCTGACCAGTGTTAGGTCCATAATACGATGCCAGTGTAAATATAGTACCTTCAAGTTTACATTTTAATATTAGAAATCGCCCTTGTGGGTCGGCATGAACTTCTAGCTTTTCAAATAAGACACTTTTGTGTATAAGTATTGCCACCCCTCTGGATTTGCTTGTAAAGGATGCAGTCTCAACTACTGGGTAGTGTTTAAACCTAAGGGGGATCGGGGTGCCCGCCACCCAGTGGGTCTCCTGTAAAAATGCTACTTTAGATTTTGTGTGATTAAGAAGGCGTAAAAGCCTACTTCGTTTACTAGAAGTGTTAAGACCTCTTACATTATGGGAAGTGATTGATAGTGCCATATTGTACGAAGATCTGACCTAAAAGGGATGGGGTGAAAGGAAAGTCAGGATAGAGAAAGGAAGGGAAGGGGGGGGGGGAAAGGAAGAGAGAGAAAAAAAAAAAGAAAAAAAAAAGGGATAGATGGGAGAAAAGATAAGATACAAACTGTATAAAATATATAGTGTGCAGAGTCAGCCCGACCAGGGGTAGAAGTTATGTGAAAAGCTAAGTAAGGGTTGCGGTATAGTCAAGAGAAACCGCTTAGGTAGTCTCCACTAAAAGGGGGAGGGGGGATATTTATAAGCTAGGTAAAGGAAGCAGGTGCCTATCATTTATGTGATTTCCGGGAGGGTAGTCGCATCCAAAAGAAAGTTAAAACTCTAATTAGGGAAGTATTTATTTGGAGAATATATAAGGGCGAATGGCCGCAAGGAATCGCCCACCAATGGTCAGTATGGTACGTGGTCTAAAACCACATGGGTAAAGTATTACAGTGTTCTTGATAAGGGACAGAAAGGAGATAATTTCAGTAGATAAGCGTGAAGTTATAAGGGGTTAAGATACTTGAGATGAGAACGGTTTGCACAGGGAAAGGGAGGAAAGTACAGGTGGAGAGTACACCTTAGGTGGAGTTAAAGCCTAGGAAAGTAGGACTGTGTAAATGTTAACTACTTTCTTCAGCAAAAATGTAGAAAGTAGATGCTTAAAGGGATCAACTGTACATGGAGAAGGTTAGTTTAGATGAGCATTATGCTAATTGGGATAGACTTGTAGGCCATTGAAGTCCAATCATCTACCAGATTGTTATAATGTGTTTTCACCATAAGGGTGCAATATCTACTGTCTACACTATTAGATATGGTGTAAAGTGAGATATAAAATATATATGTAGAAAAATGTCTCTTCCTATTGTATATGAATAATATGGCCCCTTTTTTTTTTTTTTTTTTTTTGCTAAACTCGTGGTTTAGTTGGAGTCCTATGGTACAAAAACATTTGGGTATTCTTAGTACTTGGTAACAATAAAGTGTATGCGACCGAATGGCAAAATTGTATAAACATTTACAAATTTAAACCTTTTAAACAGTTCAACATAACAATTCAATCTGCAGTTCACAGTTTTCTGCTCTTTAGTCAAGATCATCCCCATGAGCACAATTCTTCTCTCAAGGGTGATGAAAACATATGTAGAAAGGTCAGCTAGGACTCTGTTTCGGTCAAGCAAACAACCGAGAAAAGAAAAAAAAAATACCAAAGAGTACAGTAATAACAAAGTGAGCCCACCGCTATCATCAGGATGAAATGTAATGTATGGATAGACCTTGGGAATTCTGGATGTGGTAATGAGTGAGAGTTTCAGGGTGACTATGTGAATTTATAAAGATTAGGAAGTCTCTGAACTAGTGTCTTAATATAGTGAGGTTCCACTGGATGAAGTGTTCGTATTCTAACAGTATAGTCTAGAGGTTAACTATGAACTCACTGAGTGTCAGTAGTGGGTGTGATAACTATCTCGCTAGGTATCATATAGAATGTGATTGCGAGCATATGAGAGGTCAAGATGGGCTCATCTGACTGTGCATTAAGTTGAATTGGTAAAGAAACATCATATATCAATTAAGATCAATACCAAAATTAACAAAAATAAGTGCTTAAAGGGATCAACTGTACATGGAGAAGACTAGTTTAGATGAGTGTTACGCTAATTGGGATAAACCTGTAGATCATTAAAACTTAATCTTCTACCAGATTGACAAAGTATGTTTTTCACCCTAGGGGTGTGGGTTCTACTGTCTACATTGTTAGATATGATGTAAAGTGAGATATAAAATATGTATGTGAAAAAATGTCTCTTCCTATTGTACATGGATAGTGTGGCCCTTTTTTTACTCAACTCGTGATTTAGTTGAAATCCAATGGTACAAAAACATTAGGGTATTCTCAGTACTATTTAACAATAAAGTGTATGCAGCCGAATGGCAAAATTGTATAAACATTTACAAATTTAAACCTTTTAAACAGTTCAACATAATATCTCAATCTGCAGTTCAAAGTTTTCTGCTCTTTAGTCAAGATTATCCCTATGGGCACAGTTCTCCTCCCAAGGGTTATGAAAACATATGTAAAAAGGACAGCTAGGACTTTGTTTCGGCCAAGCAAACAACAGAGAAAAAATACCAAAAAGTACAATAGTAACAAAGTGAGCCCACCGCTATCTTCTGGATAAAATGTAATGTATGGATAAACCTTAGGAATTCTGAGTGTGATAGTGAGTGAGAGTTTCAAGGTGACTATGTGAATTTATGGAGATTAGGAAGTCTCTGAACTAGTGTCTCAATGAAGTGAGGTTCCAATGGTTAAAGTGTTCTTACTCTAACAGTATGGTCTAGAGGTTAATTATGAATTCGCTGAGTATCAGTAGTGAGTATGATGGCTATCTCGCTAGGTACCATACAAAATGTGATTGCGAACATATGAGGGGTCAAGATGGGCTCACCTAACTGTACAGTAAGTTGAATTGGTAAAGAAACATCATATAACAATTAAGAACAAAACCAAAATTAACTAATACTTATCAGTCCATCTGCAAAGCACCATCTTGGGATTTACTGTAGGGTCCAGACAAAGATGTTGTCCAGGAGAACAGTCCCATAACGTTAGTTACCTATTGCAAACAGAACAGTCCTACAAAAGGGATTAGGGAGCAACCTAATTGAGTACAATTTAAGTGTCCTTTGGGGCAGATCTTCTAGGTACAGGAGATGTTCTTCTAGGTAACGGCGATGACCACTCAGCTGCTCTGGCGTTTAATTGTCGGGATTGATAAGGCGGGCTGGTGTTGGCATCATCAGATGAAGAGGTTAAGTTCCAAGCTTTAAGGAGAGTTAAGCCTTGTTTAACATTATGGATGGTGAATGTTTGATTTTCTCTGAACACCAATAGCTTGATCGGGTATCCCCATCTATATTGAATATTCTTCTGTCTTAGCACTGAAGTGACATCTGTATACGTTCTTCTCTGTTGGAGAGTTCTGGCGGAGAGGTCTGGAAAGATCTGCAAATTGCGGAATTTTTCTGGAAGTGTAGGCTTCTGGAAATGTGCTCTCTGCACTCTCTCTTTATACGTGAAGTAGTGAAGTCGTACGATAACATCACATGGTTGATCTTCTGATAAGCCCTTGGGTCTAAGGGAGCAGTGAGCTCTATCTATCAAATTCTCAGACTCTGAAGATATTGGAGCCAGCTGTTGGAATAGATCTTTCAGAAAGGGCTGCAAATCATTGGAAGTAACAGACTCCGGCACCCCCCGGATCCTTAGGTTGTTGCGCCGGGATCTGTCCTCAAGATCTGCAATCTTGTCCTCAACTGTCCATGTATTCAGATAGATTTTGAGCATACGTCATGCAGGTAGACTGTTCAGTAGCTAGATCCTCACAGCATCTCTCGAGCATGTCTATACGCTCATTAGTGGATGAATTTTCTTTCTTGAGTTCCGCCGTTGAGGCAGATAACTTTGCTGCAAAGGAGGAGTGATGATCGTCCAACATGCTTTTTAGAGAGTCTAGTATGAAGGTAGGCGTCACAGCCTCTCCAGAACCCTGCTGGATATTTTTTAAGGCTGACATAGGGAATTCTGAGGAATCAGAGCTAGGTGAATCAGGGGGCTCTAGAATGTTATGTTGTTCCGGTAACACCGGATTAAAATGATCCATGATCTTTTTCTGTGGGAATGGTGGCTTATTTTTCTTCCTTTGGGATTGTGACATGGTTATTTGTAGTTGGTATGTCACAGTCTGTACCATAGAATATATGTGCTCACTTTAACTTACAACAAATAAGCTTCCCAGTCCCTCTCTCAAAAACAATACCCCTTACTTCAGGAGATAGGTAGTATCAGAAAGTGTGGAACACTGATGTTAAGGTTCCCTGCGACCAAGTACAGGGGGTTTATTTCATGGTTGTAGGGTTAGGGTTTTTATAGGAATGAAGTATCATGTGCAGGCAATGGTGGTGTTGTAGAAAGTCCTTTTAAATCAAGACAGTATCCCTGTTCCAAATGCTGCAAAGCACTAATAAACAAATCCTCTGCTGTCCTTCCCTGCAAGGCCTTAAACAATGTCTTATGGTAGAGATGGGAATGTTCAACAACAGAATTCACAGCTTCTCTGTAATAAAGACGTTAATAAAGTGTAGGCCTTTCAGATATATCCCGCCCTGGTAGATGGGTATATATGCCTATGTGCTTATAAGGTACAAGTATTACTCAGGGCCTCTGTTTTACTCTTAACTTGAGACTCACTATATTTTGTCAGTGTCCACTTTGTTTAGCTGTAGCGGTGCACTCTTAGATCAAAGTAAAAGTATTAGGCCCAGTCTGAGCCTTTCTGGAGTTAAGAGGTGTCTGAGAGCGTGGCTGCAATGTTTGTACTCACTGTCGGTGGCTCACCTTTCTATTTGCCTGCCTCTGCGTGGGATGATCTTCTTGCGGTATGAATAAAACAATTATCCAGCAAGGATGAAGGGGAGTCTCTGAGCCGCAAGCGGGTCGCTGCACTGACCGCGTGGGTTATGGCAAGAAGCCAAGATGGCGTCTCCTCCGTGCCGCGGGTAACTGCTGGGCTGTGACAAGGCTCTTCCTTGTAGTGCTGCGATGTGGAGCACCGGAGTCCGTGTAAAGGTGAAGTGTGGTAGCGGGAGTAGGCTCTGCTATTTTGGTTGGGCTCCGGATTGAATTCGCCCCTATGAGATGACACGGGCTCCTAAGGCTGCATGTGTTTAGCCGTTGCTTAGTTATTCCCCTCACTTGCCGTTGTGCCAGGGTCTTGTAAGGAAGGTGGAAAAAGCTTCAGGAGAATAAATTAGTAAAAAAAAACAATAAAAAGGGATTTTTTGTAGGTTTTTAGATAATTTGCTAGAGGAGCTCAATCTAAGTGCGACTGGCTTCTCCCGGTGCTGGCTCCGCCCCCTTGCCATCTAAATTTTAACCCCGTTTTAACTCTTCAATTTTTTACAGACTGTTAATGACAGCATGAGCAAGAACAAAAAGCGTTGGGAAGAAGCGCTAAGTGTCTACCACCACACTGCCTTGAATGCACCTGATCCTGTCTGATCTCGGAAGTTAAGCAGGGTCAGGCCTGGTCAGTACTTGGATGGGAGACTGTCTGGGAACACAAGGTGAGGTATTCTCTTTTTTTTCATTTTTAAAGCAGTGAAGCATGCGTCATATTTACTGATACTAGCAATATTTATTGAAACAAATGTAGCTTGCAATTACTAAAAATTAGATGTCCCTTGTATTAAAGATAATTATCTTTTGTAAATACAGACAGGCAGGCAGGCAGAAAGAGAGGCAGGAAACTCTGTATCTATGTATACTTTTTGTCATGGGTCAGCAAGTAATTCTGGGCCTGTACTGGCACTATTTATTAATTTATTTATATATTTGCCATCTAAATTTTAACCCCATTTTAACTCTTCAATTTTTTAAAGACTGTGAATGACAGCATGAGTAAGAACAAAAAGCGTTTTTTACTGCCACATTGCCTTGAATGCAACCGATCACGTCTGATCTTGGAAGTTAAGCAGGGCCAGAGCTGGTCAGTACCTGGATGGGAGGCCAGGTGAGGTAGGCTTTTTTTTCATTTTTAAAGCAGTGAAGCATGCCTCATATTTACTGATAGTAGCAATATTCATTGAAACAACTGTAGCTTGCAAATACTAAAAATTAGATGTCCATTGTATTGAAGATAATTATCTTTTGTAAAGACAGGCAGGCAGAAAGAGGGGCAGATCTGCAATCTTGTCCTCAACTGTCCATGTATTCAGATAGATTTTGAGCATACGTCATGCAGGTAGACTGTTCAGTAGCTAGATCCTCACAGCATCTCTCGAGCATGTCTATACGCTCATTAGTGGATGAATTTTCTTTCTTGAGTTCCGCCGTTGAGGCAGATAACTTTGCTGCAAAGGAGGAGTGATGATCGTCCAACATGCTTTTTAGAGAGTCTAGTATGAAGGTAGGCGTCACAGCCTCTCCAGAACCCTGCTGGATATTTTTTAAGGCTGACATAGGGAATTCTGAGGAATCAGAGCTAGGTGAATCAGGGGGCTCTAGAATGTTATGTTGTTCCGGTAACACCGGATTAAAATGATCCATGATCTTTTTCTGTGGGAATGGTGGCTTATTTTTCTTCCTTTGGGATTGTGACATGGTTATTTGTAGTTGGTATGTCACAGTCTGTACCGTAGAATATATGTGCTCACTTTAACTTACAACAAATAAGCTTCCCAGTCCCTCTCTCAAAAACAATACCCCTTACTTCAGGAGATAGGTAGTATCAGAAAGTGTGGAACACTGATGTTAAGGTTCCCTGCGACCAAGTACAGGGGGTTTATTTCATGGTTGTAGGGTTAGGGTTTTTATAGGAATGAAGTATCATGTGCAGGCAATGGTGGTGTTGTAGAAAGTCCTTTTAAATCAAGACAGTATCCCTGTTCCAAATGCTGCAAAGCACTAATAAACAAATCCTCTGCTGTCCTTCCCTGCAAGGCCTTAAACAATGTCTTATGGTAGAGATGGGAATGTTCAACAACAGAATTCACAGCTTCTCTGTAATAAAGACGTTAATAAAGTGTAGGCCTTTCAGATATATCCCGCCCTGGTAGATGGGTATATATGCCTATGTGCTTATAAGGTACAAGTATTACTCAGGGCCTCTGTTTTACTCTTAACTTGAGACTCACTATATTTTGTCAGTGTCCACTTTGTTTAGCTGTAGCGGTGCACTCTTAGATCAAAGTAAAAGTATTAGGCCCAGTCTGAGCCTTTCTGGAGTTAAGAGGTGTCTGAGAGCGTGGCTGCAATGTTTGTACTCACTGTCGGTGGCTCACCTTTCTATTTGCCTGCCTCTGCGTGGGATGATCTTCTTGCGGTATGAATAAAACAATTATCCAGCAAGGATGAAGGGGAGTCTCTGAGCCGCAAGCGGGTCGCTGCACTGACCGCGTGGGTTATGGCAAGAAGCCAAGATGGCGTCTCCTCCGTGCCGCGGGTAACTGCTGGGCTGTGACAAGGCTCTTCCTTGTAGTGCTGCGATGTGGAGCACCGGAGTCCGTGTAAAGGTGAAGTGTGGTAGCGGGAGTAGGCTCTGCTATTTTGGTTGGGCTCCGGATTGAATTCGCCCCTATGAGATGACACGGGCTCCTAAGGCTGCATGTGTTTAGCCGTTGCTTAGTTATTCCCCTCACTTGCCGTTGTGCCAGGGTCTTGTAAGGAAGGTGGAAAAAGCTTCAGGAGAATAAATTAGTAAAAAAAAACAATAAAAAGGGATTTTTTGTAGGTTTTTAGATAATTTGCTAGAGGAGCTCAATCTAAGTGCGACTGGCTTCTCCCGGTGCTGGCTCCGCCCCCTTGCCATCTAAATTTTAACCCCGTTTTAACTCTTCAATTTTTTACAGACTGTTAATGACAGCATGAGCAAGAACAAAAAGCGTTGGGAAGAAGCGCTAAGTGTCTACCACCACACTGCCTTGAATGCACCTGATCCTGTCTGATCTCGGAAGTTAAGCAGGGTCAGGCCTGGTCAGTACTTGGATGGGAGACTGTCTGGGAACACAAGGTGAGGTATTCTCTTTTTTTTCATTTTTAAAGCAGTGAAGCATGCGTCATATTTACTGATACTAGCAATATTTATTGAAACAAATGTAGCTTGCAATTACTAAAAATTAGATGTCCCTTGTATTAAAGATAATTATCTTTTGTAAATACAGACAGGCAGGCAGGCAGAAAGAGAGGCAGGAAACTCTGTATCTATGTATACTTTTTGTCATGGGTCAGCAAGTAATTCTGGGCCTGTACTGGCACTATTTATTAATTTATTTATATATTTGCCATCTAAATTTTAACCCCATTTTAACTCTTCAATTTTTTAAAGACTGTGAATGACAGCATGAGTAAGAACAAAAAGCGTTTTTTACTGCCACATTGCCTTGAATGCAACCGATCACGTCTGATCTTGGAAGTTAAGCAGGGCCAGAGCTGGTCAGTACCTGGATGGGAGGCCAGGTGAGGTAGGCTTTTTTTTCATTTTTAAAGCAGTGAAGCATGCCTCATATTTACTGATAGTAGCAATATTCATTGAAACAACTGTAGCTTGCAAATACTAAAAATTAGATGTCCATTGTATTGAAGATAATTATCTTTTGTAAAGACAGGCAGGCAGAAAGAGGGGCAGGAAACTCTTTATCTGTGTATACTTTTTGTCATGGGTCAGCAAGTGATTCTGGGCCTATACCCAGATAGCATGTATTTTTGCTGCAAGTTTGAAAATGAATTGTTAAATAGTGATGTCCCGAACTGTTCGCCTGCAAATGGTTCACGGCGAACTCAGCTTGTTCGCGTTCGCTGCGGCGGGCAAACACATGCGATGTTCGAACTGCCCCCTATGTGTCATCATTGAGGAAACTTTGACCCTGTATGTCACAGCCTTCTGACACATTAGAGCCAATCAGCATCAGACACTCCCTCACAGACCCTCCCATCTTCTTGGCAGCAGCCATTTTAGACTCATAACGACCTTGCTTTGTTAGTGAGAGGACGTTTTGTTTTGCTGCTGCTGACATTATAGGGAAATAAATAGCTAGGCTTGTGTATTTAGTGTCCACTAAAGTCCTGAAGGACTCATCTCATCTCTGCTGCAAGGACAGCACCCCAAAAAGCCCTTTTATGGCTATAACTTTAGCTGTTTTTTTTTTTTTCTTAGTATTTTTATTAGCATTTCCCTGGCTTTCAGCCTATGTGCCAGGCCCAACTAGCCAATTAGTGCCACCAATCATATTTCTTGTAACAGTATTGAAAAAATTGTAAATCATCACTTTTTTGACTGTGAATCTGCAGTCTACTAGTGCCCTTGAATTGCATTTTCCTCCTGCCTGCCAGCCTGTGTGCCAGGCCGACTTGCCAACTAGTTACACCAATCATATTTGTTGTAACAGTATTGTTAATATTTAAAATTAAAAATTGTTAGATTGTGATTGTGAATCATCAGTTTGCTCATGCCATTGAATTGCACTTTCCTCCTGCCTGCCAGCCTGTGTGCCAGGCCCAACTAGCCAATTAGTGCTACCAATCATATTTCTTGTAACAGTATAGAAAAAATTGTAAATCATCACTTTTTTGACTGTGAATCTGCAGTCTACTAGTGCCCTTGAATTTCATTTTCCTCCTGTGTGCCAGGCCGATTTCCCAACTAGTTACACCAATCATATTTGTTGTCACAGTATTGTTAATATTTAAAATAAAAAATTGTTAGATTGTGATTTTGAATCATCAGTTTGCTCGTGCCATTGAATTGCACTTTCCTCCTGCCTGCCAGCTTGTGTGCCAGGCCCAACTAGCCAATTAGTGCCACCAATCATATTTCTAGTAACAGTATTGAAAAAATTGTAAATCATCACTGTTTTGACTGTGAATCTCCCTTCTACTAGTGCCATTGAATTGCATTTTCCTCCTGCCTGCCAGCCTGTGTGCCAGGCCAACTTGCCAACTAGTTACACCAATCATATTTGTTGTCACAGTATTGTTAATATTTAAAATTAAAAATGGTTAGATTGTGATTGTGAATCATCATTTTGCTTGTGCCATTGAATTGAACTTTCCTCCTGCCTTCCAGCCTGTGTGCCAGGCCGACTTGCCAACTAGTTACACCAATCATATTTGTTGTCACAGTATTGTTAATATTTAAAATTAAAAATTGATAGATTGTTATTGTGAATCTGATTTGCTTGTGCCATTGAATTACACTTTCCTCCTGCCTGCCAGCCTGTGTGACAGGTCCAACTAGCCAATTAGTGCCACCAATCATATTTCTTGTAACAGTATTGAAAAAATTGTAAATCATCACTTTTTTGATTGTGAATCTGCAGTCTAGTAGAGCCATTGAATTGTAGTTTCCTCGTGCCTGCCAGCCTGTGTGCCAGGCCGACTTGCCAACTAGTTACACCAATCATATTTGTTGTCACAGTATTGTTAATATTTAAAATAAAAAATTGTTAGATTGTGATTGCGAATCATCAGTTTGCTCGTGCCATTGAATTTCACTTTCCTCCTGCCTGCCAGCCTGTGTGCCAGGCCCAACTAGCCAATTAGTGCCACCAATCATATTTCTAGTAACAGTATTGAAAAAATGGTAAATCATCACTTTTTTGACTGTGAATCTGCAGTCTAGTAGTGCCATTGAATTGCACTTTCCTCCTGCCTGCCAGCCTGTGTGCCAGGCCAACTTGCCAACTAGTTACACCAATCATATTTGTTGTCACAGTATTGTTGATATTTAAAATTAAAAATTGTTAGATTGTGATTTTGAATCATCAGTTTGCTCATGCCATTGAATTGCAATTTCCTCCTGCCTGCCAGCTTGTGTGCCAGGCCCAACTAGCCAATAAGTGCCACCAATCATATTTCTAGTAACAGTATTGAAAAAATTGTAAATCATCACTGTTTTGACTGTGAATCTGCAGTCTACTAGTGCCATTGAATTGCATTTTCCTACTGCCTGCCAGCCTGTGTGCCAGGCCAACTTGCCAACTAGTTACACCAATCATATTTGTTGTCACAGTATTGTTAATATTTCAAATTAAAAATTGTTAGATTTTGATTGTGAATCATCATTTTGCTTGTGCCATTGAATTGTACTTTCCTCCTGCCTGCCAGCCTGTGTGCCAGGCCGACTTGCCAATTAGTGCCACCAATCATATTTCTAGTAACAGTATTGAAAAAATTGTAAGTCATCACTTTTTTGACTGGGAATCTGCAGTCTACTAGTGCCATTGAATTACACTTTCCTCCTGCCTGCCAGCCTGTGTGCCAGGCCCAACTAGCCAATTAGTGCCACCAATCATATTTCTTGTAACAGTATTGAAAAAATTGTAAATCATCACTTTTTTGACTGTGAATCTGCAGTCTAGTAGTGCCATTGAATTGCACTTTCCTCCTGCCTGCCAGCCTGTGTGCCAGGCCGACTTGCCAGCTAGTTACACCAATCATATTTGTTGTCACAGTATTGTTAATATTTAAAATTAAAAATGGTTAGATTGTGATTGTGAATCATCAGTTTGCTTGTGCCATTGAATTGCACTTTCCTCCTGCCTGCCAGCCTGTGTGCCAGGCCCAACTAGCCAATTAGTGCCACCAATCATATTTCTTGTAACAGTATTGAAAAAATTGTAAATCATCACTTTTTTGACTGTGAATCTGCAGTCTACTAGTGCCATTGAATTTCAGTTTCCTCCTGCCTGCCTGCCTGCCAGTCTGTGTGCCAGGCCGATTTGCCAACTAGTTACACCAATCATATTTGTTGTTACAGTATTGTTAATATATAAAATTAAAAATTGTGATTGTGAATCATCAGTTTGCTTGTGCCATTGAATTGCACTTTTCTCCTTCCTGCCAGCCTGTGTGCCAGGCCCAACTAGCCAATTAGTGCCACCAATCATATTTCTTGTAACAGTATTGAAAAAATTGTAAATCATCACTTTTTTGACTGTGAATCTGCAGTCTACTAGTGCCCTTGAATTGCATTTTCCTCCTGCCTGCCAGCCTCTGTGCCAGGCCGACTTTCCAACTAGTTACACCAATCATATTTGTTGTAACAGTATTGTTAATATTTAAAATTTAAAATTGTTAGATTGTGATTGTGAATCATCAGTTTGCTCGTGCCATTGAATTGCACTTTCCTCCTGCCTGCCAGCCTGTGTGCCAGGCCCAACTAGCCAATTAGTGCCACCAATCATATTTCTTGTAACAGTATAAAAAAAATTGTAAATCATCACTTTTTTGACTGTGAATCTGCAGTCTACTAGTGCCCTTGAATTTCATTTTCCTCCTGTGTGCCAGGCCGATTTGCCAACTAGTTACACCAATCATATTTGTTGTCACAGTATTGTTAATATTTAAAATTTAAAATTGTTAGATTGTGATTTTGAATCATCAGTTTGCTCGTGCCATTGAATTGCACTTTCCTCCTGCCTGCCAGCTTGTGTGCCAGGCCCAACTAGCCAATTAGTGCCACCAATCATATTTCTAGTAACAGTATTGAAAAAATTGTAAATCATCACTGTTTTGACTGTGAATCTGCAGTCTACTAGTGCCATTGAATTGCATTTTCCTCCTGCCTGCCAGCCTGTGTGCCAGGCCGACTTGCCAACTAGTTACACCAATCATATTTGTTGTCACAGTATTGTTAATATTTAAAATTAAAAATTGTTAGATTGTGATTGTGAATCATCATTTTGCTTGTGCCATTGAATTGCACTTTCCTCCTGCCTTCCAGCCTGTGTGCCAGGCCGACTTGCCAACTAGTTACACCAATCATACTTGTTATCACAGTATTGTTAATATTTAAAATAAAAAATTGTTAGATTGTGATTGTGAATCATCAGTTTGCTCGTGCCATTGAATTGCACTTTCCTCCTGCCTGCCAGCCTGTGTGCCAGGCCCAACTAGCCAATTAGTGCCACCAATCATATTTCTAGTAACAGTATTGAAAAAATGGTAAATCATCACTTTTTTGACTGTGAATCTGCAGTCTAGTAGTGCCATTGAATTGCACTTTCCTCCTGCCTGCCAGGCTGTGTGCCAGGCCGACTTGCCAACTAGTTACACCAATCATATTTGTTGTCACAGTATTGTTGATATTTAAAATTAAAAATTGTTAGATTGTGATTTTGAATCATCAGTTTGCTCGTGCCATTGAATTGCAATTTCCTCCTGCCTGCCAGCTTGTGTGCCAGGCCCAACTAGCAAATAAGTGCCACCAATCATATTTCTAGTAACAGTATTGAAAAAATTGTAAATCATCACTGTTTTTACTGTGAATCTGCAGTCTACTAGTGCCATTGAATTGCATTTTCCTACTGCCTGCCAGCCTGTGTGCCAGGCCGACTTGCCAACTAGTTATACCAATCATATTTGTTGTCACAGTATTGTTATTTAAAATTAAAAATTGTTAGATTTTGATTGTGAATCATCATTTTGCTTGTGCCATTGAATTGTACTTTCCTCCTGCCTGCCAGCCTGTGTGCCAGGCCGACTTGCCAATTAGTGCCACCAATCATATTTCTAGTAACAGTATTGAAAAAATTGTAAGTCATCACTTTTTTTGACTGGGAATCTGCAGTCTACTAGTGCCATTGAATTGCACTTTCCTCCTGCCTGCCAGCCTGTGTGCCAGGCCCAACTAGCCAATTAGTGCCACCAATCATATTTCTTGTAACAGTATTGAAAAAATTGTAAATCATCACTTTTTTGACTGTGAATCTGCAGTCTAGTAGTGCCATTGAATTGCACTTTCCTCCTGCCTGCCAGCCTGTGTGCCAGGCCGACTTGCCAACTAGTTACACCAATCATATTTGTTGTCACAGTATTGTTAATATTTAAAATTAAAAATTGTTAGATTGTGATTGTGAATCATCAGTTTGCTTGTGCCATTGAATTGCACTTTCCTCCTGCCTGCCAGCCTGTGTGCCAGGCCCAACTAGCCAATTAGTGCCACCAATCATATTTCTAGTAACAGTATTGAAAAAATGGTAAATCATCACTTTTTTGACTGTGAATCTGCAGTCTAGTAGTGCCATTGAATTGAACTTTCCTCCTGCCTGCCAGCCTGTGTGCCGGGCCGACTTGCCAACTAGTTACACCAATCATATTTGTTGTCACAGTATTGTTGATATTTAAAATTAAAAATTGTTAGATTGTGATTTTGAATCATCAGTTTGCTCATGCCATTGAATTGCAATTTCCTCCTGCCTGCCAGCTTGTGTGCCAGGCCCAACTAGCCAATAAGTGCCACCAATCATATTTCTAGTAACAGTATTGAAAAAATTGTAAATCATCACTGTTTTGACTGTGAATCTGCAGTCTACTAGTGCCATTGAATTGCATTTTCCTACTGCCTGCCAGCCTGTGTGCCAGGCCGACTTGCCAACTAGTTATACCAATCATATTTGTTGTCACAGTATTGTTAATATTTAAAATTAAAAATTGATAGATTGTTATTGTGAATCATCAGTTTGCTTGTGCCATTGAATTACACTTTCCTCCTGCCTGCCAGCCTGTGTGCCAGGTCCAACTAGCCAATTAGTGCCACCAATCATATTTCTTGTAACAGTATTGAAAAAATTGTAAATCATCACTTTTTTGATTGTGAATCTGCAGTCTAGTAGAGCCATTGAATTGTAGTTTCCTCGTGCCTGCCAGCCTGTGTGCCAGGCCGACTTGCCAACTAGTTACACCAATCATATTTGTTGTCACAGTATTGTTAATATTTAAAATTAAAAATTGTTAGATTTTGATTGTGAATCATCATTTTGCTTGTGCCATTGAATTGTACTTTCCTCCTGCCTGCCAGCCTGTGTGCCAGGCCGACTTGCCAATTAGTGCCACCAATCATATTTCTAGTAACAGTATTGAAAAAATTGTAAGTCATCACTTTTTTGACTGGGAATCTGCAGTCTACTAGTGCCATTGAATTGCACTTTCCTCCTGCCTGCCAGCCTGTGTGCCAGGCCCAACTAGCCAATTAGTGCCACCAATCATATTTCTTGTAACAGTATTGAAAAAATTGTAAATCATCACTTTTTTGACTGGGAATCTGCAGTCTAGTAGTGCCATTGAATTGCAATTTCCTCCTGCCTGCCAGCCTGTGTGCCAGGCCGACTTGCCAACTAGTTACACCAATCATATTTGTTGTCACATTATTGTTAATATTTAAAATAAAAAATGGTTAGATTGTGATTGTGAATCATCAGTTTGCTTGTGCCATTGAATTGCACTTTCCTCCTGCCTGCCAGCCTGTGTGCCAGGCCGACTTGCCAACTAGTTACACCAATCATATTTGTTGTCACAGTATTGTTAATATTTAAAATTAAAAATTGTTAGATTGTGATGTTGAATCATCAGTTTGCTCGTGCCATTGAATTGCACTTTCCTCCTGCCTGCCAGCTTGTGTGCCAGGCCCAACTAGCCAATTAGTGCCACCAATCATATTTCTAGTAACAGTATAGAAAAAATTGTAAATCATCACTGTTTTGACTGTGAATCTGCAGTCTACTAGTGCCATTGAATTGCATTTTCCTCCTGCCTGCCAGCCTGTGTGCCAGGCCGACTTGCCAACTAGTTACACCAATCATATTTGTTGTCACAGTATTATTAATATTTAAAATTAAAAATTGTTAGATTGTGATTGTGAATCATCATTTTGCTTGTGCCATTGAATTGCACTTTCCTCCTGCCTTCCAGCCTGTGTGCCAGGCCGACTTGCCAACTAGTTACACCAATCATACTTGTTTTCACAGTATTGTTAATATTTAAAATTAAAAATTGTTAGATTGTGATTGTGAATCATCAGTTTGCTCGTGCCATTGAATTGCACTTTCCTCCTGCCTGCCAGCCTGTGTGCCAGGCCCAACTAGCCAATTAGTGCCACCAATCATATTTCTAGTAACAGTATTGAAAAAATGGTAAATCATCACTTTTTTGACTGTGAATCTGCAGTCTAGTAGTGCCATTCAATTGCACTTTCCTCCTGCCTGCCAGCCTGTGTGCCAGGCCGACTTGCCAACTAGTTACACCAATCATATTTGTTGTCACAGTATTGTTGATATTTAAAATTAAAAATTGTTAGATTGTGATTTTGAATCATCAGTTTGCTCGTGCCATTGAATTGCAATTTCCTCCTGCCTGCCAGCTTGTGTGCCAGGCCCAACTAGCCAATCATATTTCTAGTAACAGTATTGAAAAAATTGTAAATCATCACTGTTTTGACTGTGAATCTGCAGTCTACTAGTGCCATTGAATTGCATTTTCCTACTGCCTGCCAGCCTGTGTGCCAGGCCGACTTGCCAACTAGTTATACCAATCATATTTGTTGTCACAGTATTGTTATTTAAAATTAAAAATTGTTAGATTTTGATTGTGAATCATCATTTTGCTTGTGCCATTGAATTGTACTTTCCTCCTGCCTGCCAGCCTGTGTGCCAGGCCGACTTGCCAATTAGTGCCAACAATCATATTTCTAGTAACAGTATTGAAAAAATTGTAAGTCATCACTTTTTTGACTGGGAATCTGCAGTCTACTAGTGCCATTGAATTGCACTTTCCTCCTGCCTGCCAGCCTGTGTGCCAGGCCCAACTAGCCAATTAGTGCCACCAATCATATTTCTTGTAACAGTATTGAAAAAATTGTAAATCATCACTTTTTTGACTGTGAATCTGCAGTCTAGTAGTGCCATTGAATTGAACTTTCCTCCTGCCTGCCAGCCTGTGTGCCAGGCCGACTTGCCAACTAGTTACACCAATCATATTTGTTGTCACAGTATTGTTAATATTTAAAATTAAAAATGGTTAGATTGTGATTGTGAATCATCAGTTTGCTTGTGCCATTGAATTGCACTTTCCTCCTGCCTGCCAGCCTGTGTGCCAGGCCGACTTGTCAACTAGTTACACCAATCATATTTGTTGTCACAGTATTGTTAATATTTAAAATTAAAAATGGTTAGATTGTGAATCATCAGTTTGCTTGTGCCATTGAATTGCACTTTCATCCTGCCTGCCAGCCTGTGTGCCAGGCCCAACTAGCCAATTAGTGCCACCAATCATATTTCTTGTAACAGTATTGAAAAAATTGTAAATCATCACTTTTTTGACTGTGAATCTGCAGTCTACTAGTGCCATTGAATTTCAGTTTCCTCCTGCCTGCCTGCCAGTCTGTGTGCCAGGCCGATTTGCCAACTAGTTACACCAATCATATTTGTTGTTACAGTATTGTTAATATATAAAATTAAAAATTGTTAGATTGTGATTGTGAATCATCAGTTTGCTTGTGCCATTGAATTGCACTTTCCTCCTGCCTGCTAGCCTGTGTGCCAGGCCCAACTAGCCAATTAGTGCCACCAATCATATTTCTTGTAACAGTATTGAATTTTTTTTAAATCATCACTTTTTTGACTGTGAATCTGCAGTCTACTAGTGCCCTTGAATTGCATTTTCCTCCTGCCTGCCAGCCTGTGTGCCAGGCCGACTTGCCAACTAGTTACACCAATCATATTTGTTGTCACAGTATTGTTAATATTTAAAATTAAAAATTGTTAGATTGTGATTGTGAATCATCAGTTTGCTTGTGCCATTGAATTGCACTTTCCTCCTGCCTGCTAGCCTGTGTGCCAGGCCCAACTAGCCAATTAGTGCCACCAATCATATTTCTTGTAACAGTATTGAATTTTTTTTAAATCATAACTGTTTTGACTGTGAATCTTCAGTCTCCTAGTGCCATTGAATTGCAGTTGCCTGCCTGCCAGCGTGTGTGCCAGGCCCACTTGTAGTTTCCAACTAGTGCCACCAATCATATTTGTTCTAACAGTATTGTCAAATTTTTTTAAAAATACATTTTTGGACTAAGAAGTATGACTCAGCTATTTTAATCTAATTGCAGTTGCCTTTCTCCCAGCATGTGTGCCAGACAGGCCCATTTGCCAACAAGTGCCAACAATCATATTTGTTTTCACAGTACTTCTAATATTAAAAAATTAACATTTTTGACTTTTAAACATCTGTCTTTTTTTTTTTGTCAGTCTCACAGCGTATACTGTGCCCAGTAAAATTTATAAAAAATGACAGGCAGAGGCAGGCCACCCCGCAGGTTCCATGGTCGTGGTGCTGTGATTCCTTTAGACCCTACAAATATGCACATTGTTCAGACGCCGGGTACCAGGGGGGACCGGAAAAGTTATGAGGAGGACCTAGTTGAATGGCTAACACAAGACACCCAATCTTCTACAGCTTCCGCTCCTAGTCCTCCTAACCTTGATGCACCATCTACGTCCAGCTGTGCTTTGGGCACGTCTCAAGTGACCAGTGCCACTCGCCCGCCTGTCACCACCACTAACACTAGCACCACGGCCGCTTCACTTGATCTGTCACAGGAGTTATTGACACATCAGTTGGAAGAAATGAGTGATGCGCAACCATCATTGACAGAGGATGTAGATAACAGTTATATGTCTCAGTCAGGCAACATTACCGACATGGAGGTACGGTGTGATGATGTTGTACCCGCTGCTGCTTCCTTTCTTGATGTGTCAGATACAAGTGAAGCGGTTGATGATGATGTGTCGGTGGATGTCACGTGGGTCCTGGTAGAAGAGAAGAAGAAGAGGGGGAAAGTTCAGATGGGGAGACAGAGAGGAGGAGGAGGAGGAGGAGATGAGTTGGAAGCAGGGGGAGGTCGTCGCAAGGAGCTAGTGGCACAGTCAGACAGCAGGCATCGGCACCCGGGGTCAGCCAGACAGCACGCCGACGCCCATCAACGCATGCTGTTGCCACCACCAGAATGCCGTCATCGCAGAGCTCAGCAGTGTGGCATTTTTTTTGTGTGTCTGCCTCTGACAACAGCGATGCCATTTGCAACCTGTGCCAAAAGAAACTGAGTTGTAGGAAGTCCAACACCCACCTAGGTACAACTGCTTTGCGAAGGCACATGGTCTCCCATCACAAACGCCGATGGGAAGAACACATGAGTAGAAGCAGCACACAAACTGAAAGCCGCCCTCCTCCTCCTGCTCCAGCATCTTCAGCCACGTCAACCACTGCTGTCCTCCTTGACCCCTCTCAACCATCCGCCACTCAGTCTCTCTTACGTAGCAGTTCCTGGTCGTCTGCCCACAGTCAGGTGTCTGTCAAGGACATGTTTGAGCGTAAGAAGCCAATTTCTCAAAGTCACCCCCTTGCCCGGCGTCTGACAGCTGGCTTGTCTGAACTCTTAGCCTGACAGCTTTTACCATACAAGCTGGTGGAGTCTGATGCTTTAAAAAAAAATTGTATCTATTGGGACACCGCAGTGGAAGGTACCTTGCAGAAATTTCTTTTCACAAAAGGCAATCCCAAACCTGTACTCTGTGGTGCGAAAGGAACTAATGGCATGTCTGGCACACAGCGTTGGGGCAAGGGTCCATATGACCACGGATAGCTGGTCTGCAAAGCATGGTCAGGGCAGGTATATCACCTACACTGCACATTGGGTAAACCTGCTGACGTCTGACAAGCATGGAATGCATGGATCTGCAGAAGAGTTGGTGACACCGCCACGACTTGCAGGCAGGCCTGCTGCTACCTCCTCTACTCCTCCTACTCCACCCTCTTCCATAACCTCTTCCATAACCTCTTCCTCGGCTGAGTCCTCTTCTGCTTCTGCGTCTTGCTCCACATCAATGGCACCCCCCCAGCTCCCCAGGTACTATTCCACATCCCGGGTACGGCAGTGTCACACCGCCATGGGATTGACTTACCTGAAAGCGGAGAGTCACACCGCACCAGCACTCCTGACCGCCCTGAACGCACAGGTGGATCAGTGGCTGACTCTGCACCAACTGGAGATTGGCAAGGTTGTTTCTGACAATGGAAGTAATTTGGTGGCGGTATTGAAATTGGGCAAGTTGACACATGTGCCGTGCATGGCACATGTGTGTAATCTAATTGTAAGGAACAAAGGGACAGGAAAGTAAGGGGTTACTGTAGCACTCACTCTCACTTTAATTGAAGATATAAAATAAGAACAATCATACTTTATTATTATTAAGTAAAACCAGGATAAACATCCCTAGTGGTTAAATTATGCTACCCACAACCACCTATTATACTAAAATAAAAGCAAAGTTGGCCCTCCTAACACTCCTCTGTTTCCTGGCCGATAACTGGAAGCGTCGGCATCAGGTGGCTGGAGTGATAGGGTGAGCCGGTAGAGAACGTGCTGTACAAACGCGTTTCGGCTATTAAAAAGCCTTCCCGGATTGGCTACTGACCGGTGTTCTGGGGAGATATTAAGCTCCGAACATCGGAGCCTCGGCTTACTATTTTTAGATTTGGAATGTGAAACATTGACAAAGGCTTTTTAATAGCCGAAACGCGTTTGTACAGCACGTTCTCTACCGGCTCACCCTATCACTCCAGCCACCTGATGCCGACGCTTCCAGTTATCGGCCAGGAAACAGAGGAGTGTTAGGAGGGCCAACTTTGCTTTTATTTTAGTATAATAGGTGGTTGTGGGTAGCATAATTTAACCACTAGGGATGTTTATCCTGGTTTTACTTAATAATAATAAAGTATGATTGTTCTTATTTTATATCTTCAATTAAAGTGAGAGTGAGTGCTACAGTAACCCCTTACTTTCCTGTCCCTTTGTTCCTTATATAGATTTGAGGGGTAGCACCGGAATTTTATAATTCCTATCTCATCTATCATTACAGTGTAGTGCCAGTTTGTCTTTCTTTTTGTTCCTAGTATTATATACCCATGTGAGAATCGCACTCACATTTTCTATAAACTAGAGCACACACTTTTGTAACTAATGGCTTCTTTTGATTTAGGGGCAGAAATGCTCCAATGGACTAAAGATATTACTAATTTAACGTCAGAGTTAAAAAATAAAACCCCTACAGAAATGAATGACACTTTAGAATGGTTTGAATCTTTGAAACAACTTAAAAAGATTAGAAGGAAACAAATTAAAAAGCAATGGAATATTGGCATGTATAATTTTTATAAAGAGAACAATGTCATCCCACGAGGATTACGCTTAAAATTGTTTCCTTCTTTTCAAGATTTCAAACCTGAATTTAAACTAAAGTGGGAAACTGCACTTACAGAGTGCTCTCTCAAACTCATGGGGTATTTAACGGAACATGAATTAGATAAACTTAAAGAAATTAATGAGGGTATTTCTTCCATTTGTGATGATTTGAAACAATATGAGGTTAATGAGGATTTTCAGAAATCTTACAAAAAAATTAAGGCTGAGGTGGAAAAGTTTGCACGTTTTATATCGGAAAGAAAAGAGCGCAAAATAGATAGAGACCTCAAAGATTATTCCTCTGAAAACATTTACTCATGGGGTAAAAATACTAATGTGAATTCTGATACAGATATATCTGAAAGAGAAGGTGATAGTACAGATGTAGAAGCATCCGACGGAGAATCTGTACCAAGACCTATTCTTAAAAATAGAATCAAGCCTCACAAAGTAAAGGACGCTAGTATCCCTTTAGGCGTAGAACTAGAAGGGGGCGTAAAAGCAAAACCCAGAACCAGGAGGCAAGTGAAATTCACACAAAAACCATCGTATTACAAGAAACAAACACCACTGAATTAAATATCATTAATCTCTCCAATTTAACTCTGACTCCAGAACAAATATCAGTCCTTAAAAAAGGCCTATCTTTCATACCCACACCACCATTTAATAAATTTGAGGCAATAAAAGATCTACACCTTTTCACTAGAAAGGTTTTGTTGAAAAAATATTTTAGTAACTCTGAGTATGACCAACTAAATGATGCTGACCGATTAGCCATCAGTGATTTAATATCACTGTTAGAGGAATCTATCAGTGATGTGGAAATTGAAAAGAACAACAGTTGGCGTTCTATTTTGAAGGCTAAATCAAAATTTGTACCTCCAAATAACACATCACATAGTGCACTAACTTTTCTTAATTTAGTGTGCCAAGACATTCTTCAGATTCAGGAACACGTAATAAATTCTAATTACAACCTAAGTAGAGAAGAAAATCAGGCACTAAAACAATTAACTGAAATGAAAAATGTGCAGATTAAGGGTAGTGATACCCTTATCACTACCCTTAATCTGCACATTTTTGTTATTTGGCAATATTGTTATTTGGCCTGACACTATGTACCGAGAGGAAGCATTACGCCAACTAAACAATCCTATGAATTACAAGACTCTGTTGTGTAATCCTATGGACATGTTCTTAAACAGCTATAATAAACTGATAAATTCAGCTCTAACTGAAGGCCTAATTGATCAGAAAGAATTTAATTTCCTTGAGACCAAAAAACCCATAATTGCCACACTGTATTTATTACCGAAAATACACAAAGATGTTTCCAAGCCACCCGGAAGACCAATAGTCTCCGGGATAGGCTCCTTAACAGAGAAAGCAAGTAGATATATTGATGCTAGACTCAGATACATTGTGGAATCCCTTCCATCATATACAAGGGACACAATGCATCTTTTAAATAAAATAAATGATCTAAAATTAGATATGAATTCTTCATTGTTGGTAACATGTGATGTGGAGTCGCTCTACACGAGTATTAAAACTGAATGGGGATGTAGAGCGGTCTCTTACTATCTTGAGAAAAATACCAAAATGAGTCAGGAGGTCAAGGAGTTTATCCTAACATTATTGGAATTTGTTTTAACACACAATTTTTTCGTCTTGGACGACAAATTCTATTTACAAACTTGTGGTACGGCCATGGGCACTTGTTGTGCCCCAACATACGCCAACATATATCTGGGCTGGTGGGAGGAAACGGTGGTATTCCATGAGAACCACCAACATCTTACCCGTTACATATCCCACTGGTCCAGATATATAGATGACATATTTTTTGTATGGAATGGCCCGGAAGACCTCCTGACAGAATTCATCAGGATTCTCAATATTAATCCGTTTGGATTGTATCTGACCTCAACTGTAGAAAAATCTAAAGTGGAATTTTTAGATCTGTACATCCAAAAGTCTGATAATGCAATTATAACAAACGCATATAGAAAACCCACATCAACAAACAACATCCTACATGCTAGTAGTTACCATCACCCGAATACTATTAGGGGATTACCTATGGGGGAGTATATACGTTTGAGACGTAATTGTAGTACTATTGAGAATTTCAAAGAGTCAGCAAGAGACCTGAGACAGAGACTACTTGAACGTGGGTATTCGAGGAAATTATTGGCCAAGGCATATAATAATGCTTTACGCAAAGACCGTAAGGAGTTATTAACTCCCAAAGTTAAGACAAATGACACCCCCCTGAGGTTTATTACCACCTACTCACCAGTAAGTAATGAGATCACAAACATTTTGCAAACACATTGGCATGTCCTTACTCAGGACACCCTATTAAAACCATTGTTACCCAATAGGCCCTTGATAACATATAGGAGAGCTAATAATCTTCGTGACAAGTTGGTGAACAGTCACTATGATAGAAATGCCAAAAGAAATCCTAGTAACAAAGGGTCCTATGCGTGCGGGCACTGCAAAGTGTGCCAACATATGGTAAAAAAACAATCAATAGTGGATAGATTTGGTAAAACGTGGCCTATTAAAGAATACATCAATTGTCAGAGTACCAACGTGATTTACTGCTTATCATGCAGTTGTAATTTATTTTACGTTGGTATGACTACACGCTGCTTGGGCACACGTATGACCGAACATCTAAGCAATATAAGGACAGCCCAGAGAGATGTAGAAAAGAAAAAACAAATCACTAGTGTGGCTAAACACTTCCTACAGTCTCATAATGGGAATACCAATGTAATGAAATGTTGGGGTCTTGAAAAACTAAAACCAGGAATAAGAGGGGGTGAGACTGAACAAAGACTCCTTAAAATGGAAACTAAATGGGTCTTTAATCTGAACACGGTCATACCAAATGGTATGAATGAATTCAACAATTACTGGGTGTATATCTGAAATAACCAACAGCATCTATAGGTCATCTTTAATATTTATAATCATCAGATTGATAATCTCTGTTCTAGGATAGAGATGTGATATTACACATGACTATCGGTTCAGTTTTTTGTTAATCATAATTGATGATGTTT
Organism: Bombina bombina; assembly: GCF_027579735.1. Lineage (NCBI taxonomy): Eukaryota > Metazoa > Chordata > Amphibia > Anura > Bombinatoridae > Bombina > Bombina bombina. The sequence continues at coordinate 856,711,912 of NC_069500.1, forward strand.
GTGATACTATTCTATAAAATTAGCCACATTTTGTATGGCATGATAAAAGGAGCAATACGATAAGCTTTAAACTACTAAGAGCTATTACCTTTGGTATTCTGCCAGTTATATACAGTCTACTAGAATCTATGGCTATTTCATATACAGTGGTTATGTATAGTATCGTAGAGGAGGGATGGAACATATCTCCAGGATGATATGTAGTTATAAAATAGAACTGATATATTGAACCTGATCAACTGTCCTATTTTGGGAGCTAATTTTGAGCTTCCACAGGGTCGAGGTTGGGGGTCTAGGATTTTTATAATTTCTTTTACTTTACATCCTGATTTTTGTGTTTTTCCCTCGTCAATAAATTTAATTTTGACCTAAACAATTTCCACCATCTAGTATACATTGATGATTGTTTCACGGAATGGTCGTTTGTGGAGTGAACTTTGTAACAATTAATGCCCCCATATACAAAGGGGTAATGTTTTTACTCCTTCCTATGCCTATAAGAGACTGAAAAAGAATTTATGCTATATAGGTATAGTCCAGTATATGAAGGTGAAACACACAGAGATGTGCATAGGATTATATGTTTAAGTGTAATATTATGGTCTGCTGGTACTTATCGGATACGAATACATATCTTTGTATGGATTTTACGTATCTAAACACAGAGTATTTCAAGCCCACAAAATACATAACTAACTACTTCGGGGAGATAATATTGGTAACATTCCTATGTCTCCACAAATCTGTACACAGTTTAAAGTCATCATTATTACGATCGACTTGGATGATGGATTTTTTTCATGGATGCATTGGGGTTTAAAGTATCTAAGGTTAAGTAGCCATAGGATGCAGATTTCACAGAGTCCGATATTACACCAATGACAAAGCGTGTGGTATTGCTCCAATCAGATGGAGACTTTCTTACGGACGTGAATCATGCATGTTAATCCACCACTGTCAAGGTGAATTGCTCTACTCCAATCGGATGAATACTTTTGTATGGGCGTGAACTAAGCCCGTAACCGATTGGAGGACATGAAGGTGGAACCTGGGAAAGATCCCGGATTGGCTACTGACCGGTGTTCTGGGGAGATATTAAGCTCCGAACATCGGAGCCTCGGCTTACTATTTTTAGATTTGGAATGTGAAACATTGACAAAGGCTTTTTAATAGCCGAAACGCGTTTGTACAGCACGTTCTCTACCGGCTCACCCTATCACTCCAGCCACCTGATGCCGACGCTTCCAGTTATCGGCCAGGAAACAGAGGAGTGTTAGGAGGGCCAACTTTGCTTTTATTTTAGTATAATAGGTGGTTGTGGGTAGCATAATTTAACCACTAGGGATGTTTATCCTGGTTTTACTTAATAATAATAAAGTATGATTGTTCTTATTTTATATCTTCAATTAAAGTGAGAGTGAGTGCTACAGTAACCCCTTACTTTCCTGTCCCTTTGTTCCTTATATAGATTTGAGGGGTAGCACCGGAATTTTATAATTCCTATCTCATCTATCATTACAGTGTAGTGCCAGTTTGTCTTTCTTTTTGTTCCTTGTAATCTAATTGTACAACGATTTGTCCATAAGTACCCAGGCTTACAGGATGTCCTGAAGCAGGCCAGGAAGGTGTGTGGCCATTTCAGGCATTTCTACACGGCCATGGCGCACTTGTCCGATATCCAGCGTCGAAACAACCTGCCAGTGAGGCGCTTGATTTGCGACAGCCCGACACAGTGGAATTCAACACTCCTAATGTTTGACCGCCTGCTCCAACAAGAAAAAGCTGTTAATGAGTATTTGTATGACCAGGGTGCTAGGACAGCCTCTGGGGAGCTGGGGATTTTTTTGCCAAATTACTGGACGCTCATGCGCAATGCCTGTAGGCTCCCGTGTCCTTTTGAGGAGGTGACAAACCTTGTCAGTCGCACCGAAGGCACCATCAGCGACATCATACCATTTGTTTTCTTCCTGGAGCGTGCCCTGCGAAGAGTGCTGGATCAGGCCGTAGATGAGCAAGAAGAGGAAGAGTTGTGGTGTCCATCACCCCCACAAACAGCCTTATCAGCATCGCTTGCTGGACCTGCGGCAACGCAGGAAGAGGATTGTGAGGAAGAGGAGTCAGAGGAGGAATGTGGCTTTGAGGAGGAGGAGGAAGACAGAGCACAACAGGCATCCCAGGGTGCTCGTTGTTGTCACCTCTCTGGTACCCGTGGTGTTGTACGTGGCTGGGGGGATGAAGATACCCTCAGTGAGATCAGTGAGGAGGAGGAACGGGACATGATTAGCTCGGCATCCAACCTTGTTCAAATGGGTTCTTTCATGCTGTCGTGCCTGTTGAGGGACCCTCGTATAAAAAAGCTGAAGGAGAACGACCTGTACTGGGTGTTCACGCTCCTCAACCCCCGGTATAAGCATAAAGTGCCTGAAATGTTACCAAATTCCCGCAAGTCGGAAAGGATGGAGCATTTTAAAAATAAATAAAAAAATATGCTTTACACAGCGTATAAGGGTGATGTCACAGCACAACGGGAATGTAACAGGGGAAGAGATGAAAGTAATCCTCCTCCTCCCACGACCACGGTGGCAAGGACAGGACGCTTTCCTGACGTCTTGTTGATGGGGGACATGCGTACCTTTTTAACTCCCATGCATCCTCAGAGCCTTTCGGGATCCAGCCTCAGAGAAAGACTCAACCGACAGGTAGCAGACTACCTAGCATTAACTGCGGATCTCGACACTCTGAGGAGCGATGGACCCCTTGACTACTGGGTGTGCAGGCTTGACTTGTGGCCTGAGCTATCCCAATTTGCAATGGAACTTCTGGCCTGCCCCGCTTCAAGTGTCCTGTCCGAAAGGACCTTCAGTGCAGCAGGAGGTTTTGTCACTGAGAAGAGAAGTCGCCTAGGTCAAAAAAGCCTTGACTATCTCACCTTTATTAAAATGAATGAGGGATGGATCCCGAAGGGACTGACATTGGGCGATACATTTGAGTAAAAAAGGCCTGATGATGAGATGAGCTGGCTTGGGCTACAACTGGTACACACCCTGGATTTTTTTTCTTATAATGCAGGATGACTTGCTTGACTTATCCGCCAACAACTAGTGTTCAAGCCGCAAGCTTTTAGGGCACTTTCTAAATGTTTTACAAACATCAATTTTTCTGGCCGCTGCTACAGCAGTGGCTACAACAATACCCAATTTTTCAGTCATTTGTACATGCCTAATTTTTCTGGCCTCTGCTGCTGTTCTGTGGGTACAAAACTCAAATATAAAAATAAGGCACATAACAGTGATTAAACTGTTAAGAATAGTACAACTTAACACACCACTCATATCTGGTGGACCATTAAATTGCACGCGCAGTGCCCCAAATGTGAAGGAGGAGGACCGACCAAGCATCTTTATCCGTCTCTTGGTTGCTCTAAATTATCTCCGGGTTCCATCTATGCCATACCTGTACTCTATTGTGCAAAAGGGTGGCATATGTGGTGTTTCATGCTGTTGTGCCTGTTGAGGGTCGTAGCCCATGGTATAAAAAGGCTGAAGGAGAACGACCTGTAATGGGTGTCCAAGCACATTTTTTGTAAAATGTTCCCGGTTCCTCTCAATTATCTCCGGGTTCCTAAAATCAATGCCATACCTGTACTCGATTGTGCAAAAGGATGGCATATGTGGTGTTTCCTGCAGTTGTTTCTGTTGAGGGTGCTGGACCCTCTTATAAAAAGGCTGAAGGAGAACGACCTGTACTGGGTGTCCAAGCATGTTTTTTTGGCCAATTTCATGTTTCCAATAAATTATCTCTGGGTTTCTAAAATCAATGCCGTACCTGTACTCTATTGTTCAAAAGGATGCCATATGTCCTCTTTCCTGCTGTTGTTTTTGTTGAGGGTCTTGGACCCTCTTATAAAAAGGCTGAAGTAGAAAGAAGTGTACTGGGTGTCCATCCAATCATTTTTTTGGTTCAAATTCCCGGGTTCCAACAAATTATCTCTGGGTTTCTAAAATCAATGCTGTACCTGTACTCTATTGTTCAAAAGGATGCCATATGTCCTCTTTCCTGCTGTTGTTTCTGTTGAGGGTCCTGGACCCTCTTTTAAAAAGGCAGAAGTAGAAAGAAGTGTACTGGGTGTCCATCCAATCATTTTTTGGGTTCAATTTCCCTGTTCATAAAAATTATCTCAGGGTTTCTAAAATCAATGCTGTACCTGTACTCTATTGTTCAAAATGATGCCATATGTCCTCTTTCCTGCTGTTGTTTCTGTTGAGGGTCCTGGACCCTCTTATAAAAAGGCTGAAGTAGAAAGAAGTGTACTGGGTGTCCAATCATTTTTTTGGCTCAATTTCCCGGTTGCAACAAATTATCTCAGGGTTTCTAAAATCAATGCCTTACCTGTAATCTATTGTTCAAAAGGATGCCATATGTCCTTTTTCCTGGTGTTGTTTTGGTTGAGGGTCCTGGACCCTCTTATAAAAAGGCCTAAGGATAAAGAAGTGTACTGGGTGTCCAATCAATGTTTTTTTCTATTTCCCGTTTCATTAAAATTATCTCTGGGTTTCTAAAATCAATGCCTTACCTGTAATCTATTGTTCAAAAGGATGCCATATGTCCTCTTTCCTGCTGTTGTTTCAGATGAGGGTCCTGGACCCTCTTATAAAAAGGCTGAAGTAGAAAGAAGTGTACTGGGTGTCCAATAATTTATTTTGGTTCAATTTCCCGGTTGCAACAAATTATCTCCGGGTCTCTAAAATCAATGCTGTACCTGTACTCTATTGTTCAAAAGGATGCCATATGTCCTCTTTCCTGCTGTTGTTTCTGTTGAGGGTCCTGGACCCTCTTATAAAAAGGCCGAAGGAGAAAGAAGTGTACTGGGTGTCCTGTCCAATCAATGTTTTTTTCTATTTCACGTTTCCTAAAAATTATCTCCGTGTTTCTAAAACAGGTAAGGCATTGATTTTAGAAACACGGAGATAATCTATTGTTCAAAAGGATGCCATATGTCCTCTTTCCTGCTGTTGTTTCAGTTGAGGGTCCTGGATCCTCTTATAAAAAGGCCTAAGGATAAAGAAGTGTACTGGTTGTCCAATCAATTTTTTTTTCTATTTCCCATTTCATAAAAAATATCTCAGGGGGGGGGGGGGCGTAGTTGACTGCCATCAGAGCCAGACGTGCCTAAGGAGAGCTCCTGCGTCTAGGACTGTTAGTTGGCCATAATTGGGGATACCCACTCCTATTTCTGGACATACCTGGACATGCTCAGACTTAGTATACTGTCCTCTAACCCTGCGTACAAAAATTAGGGGCTTCCCTGCATTTTGAAGCGCTTCTGACCAGACCGTGCTTCACCTGCGGCCCCTTCCTAACATAGCGCCTCCTGCTTGCTCCGGAGGGTCGGGGATCCGCTCCGGAGCTGAGGCCTAACATTGCCTTACCCACCTGAGTTCCAGCCGACCACCTACACCCAAGACAGAAGACCAAGCTGCTGGACCTTTCCCACCGCACGGACCCTGGTGCCACCTTATCGGAGGAGCGTCGGACTCACTGACCGTTTGCCTGACTTTGCGGTTAGTCACTCCTGGTGCGACACAGCCTAATCTAGGTCCGGTGAGATCCTCCATGCCGCCCGGACATCCCGGGACCTTGCGCGCCTAAGCAAGATTAGGGCGCGAAGATCCGCCATCTTTGTTCCGGCCTTCAACCCCGGTGGTGGCGCGGTCTGCCCAGAGAGCTCCCAAGAGCTTAACCACACTCACCGCCTGTGGCCCCACCAGCCTCCAGCCTTCCGGACCTGTTGTGTCCCTGCTTAGACTTACACTTGTGAGGTGGCGGCACTGGTGACATTAGACTCCGGACCCGAACACCCTGTTACAAAGGGTAGGTGAATTAACCCTTTCTTGCCTACTCGCCACCTGGGGGTCACACTGTTTAACTACTAACCTAGCCCACTGGCCCTCCTCTGACTTGTTTTGAGACTATATAAAGGTCAGGGTGGACACCACCAGCATGTTGAAAGGGCACATTGGCCCATTGTATATAACCCCCACAGGCCCATCTACACCATCACAGGGCCTACTGGGCTAGAATCCTCCCCCTCAGCCATCACTACCCTGCAATTACTCTGCCTATGCAGGCCAGGATACCGCATAACCTGCACTAGTACGTATACATTTAGTACTGCAGAGGAGTTTTTTGTTTGGAGCAGCTCCTTCCATTTAGTTAAAAATCTATCAGTACCCACCTCCTGGGATTTTGGAACATCTAATACCCACACCAGATACAGAGGGCTGCTAAAATCCATCCCTGCAAGCAGGAGCCCCTTATCTCTCAACACTCAGAGCATAGATCCCCCTGTGTTCTACCTGGTGCCCTAGCAGGGGAATAGAGAAGTGGAGCTTAGCACTCTATTGCACAATATACATCTGGATGTACCCTGGACTTAATTCATACTTGTTCCACTTATCCTTGAACGTCTGTCACAAGTCCCAGCTGGACCCTCACTAACTGTGGACCTTGCCCCCTCTACATTTAACAGGCAGAATTACCAATACCTCACTCACCCTCCTCAGACTCATAAAATTAGCTCATATACCACAACCTGATAGCCTTTAGTGAGTCTCACCCCTCTACCTCAGGAGCACTAAGGCTGCATAAACCACCACTGTCACTTTCTTTTGTGGACTTCAATTTTTTTTTCTGCAATAATCTAACCATTTAGGTTGCAATTACTGGCTGCTGCGTCAGCATCTGTGTCTTTGGGCCTACACCCCAAAGTGGAGTGTTATTTTGTTGTATTGCCTACCTAATTATACTGCCTTTCCTTTTTATTTTAGGTGCTACCTACAGCAGAGATCTTAGATACTATATTGATAATATACATATCCTAGGTGGTGTCTGCTAATTGCCATTTATCCTGTATTGTGTTTGCAGAAGTATATTTTCTGGTCTCGCTGCACGAGATTGGCTGCCTTGGTCCCCCCCGCGCTTCTCCCTTTCCGACCCAGCTTGTCTGGGCTGGTCACTTCCACTACCCTTTCCCCTTCCTTATGGTCGTATCCTCCTTTCCTGAGGCGCGTGGGGGCTCTTGGGAACCGCTGCAATCACTGACACACGGTCCACTTGCTGGGCCTCCTCTATCACAAAAGTAAAGGTTTAATACTATGTACTAGGTGTAATTCATTACGAGGGCTGTGCTGGCCCCGCTCTTACAGTGTAACATTTATCGCTAATGTATTAACCAGGTGTTGAAGCTTAATCCTTCTTTATCTTTGTGTTTAGTCCAGGGGTTTAACGACTCCTCTGTGGGTACGTGGTCAGGGTGGGCCTCCTTTCCACCATACTGATACACTTCTTGGTCTCCCTTCATCACCAAATATGTCACACTCAGCTAGAAAAAACACCAAGTCCCAAGCGGCCTCAAAGCAGACTGTTCTTGACCATTTTTCTCAACCACGCAAGAAACCTTCCTTAGTGAGCAAGGACATTAGCGACCCAGAATCTCAAGATGAGGGTTCTCAGTCAAGCTCTCAGTCTGTTGCGCATCTCAATCACTACATTACCGAAAGCACTCTTCAGAAACTCCTCGCAGCTCAGATCAAATCTATCACTGCTGAGATCCAAAGAAGTTCGGCTGAACTTAAAAAGGAAATCCAAGAAATAGGAGATAGGTTGATTCTCTCGAACGGCAACATGACGATCTGGCTACTGACAACTCGAACCTCCTAGCCTACGCAGAAAATCTGGCCGAACAAATATCCCAACTTCAGCTGAAACTAGCAGATGTGGAGGACAGAGCTAGGAGGAACAATATCAGGTTTAGAGGCATCCTTGGGCCCACTGGAGGGCAACATGCATACTATGGAAAGGGCCCACAGGGCTCTCCGGCCACGTTCAGTATCATCAGATAGGCTGAGAGATGTGGTCGTCTGCTTCCACCACTTTACCTTCAAAGACCGGTTGATGCAGGCAGCATACAACAAACCTACTTTACCTGATAATCTCAAAGACATCCAACTCCTACCTGACCTCTCCTCACATACTTTGCAACAGCGAAAGCTCTATGCCCCAATTACTACTCAGCTGAGGAAAGCAGGGATCAAATATAGGTGGGGATTCCCCACTAAACTGATCGTGACCAAGGATAATCAAACCCACACAGTCTCCTCACCCTCTATGGGAGGCACCTTATTAGCTAACTGGGGCTTCCAAGCCGCCCCCAGCAACCAGCAGGAGTCTCGCTCCAGATTGAGGGTCACAGCACCTGAATGGTCTGTCAAAGAACAGAGACCAAAGCGTTCAAAACCAAACCCCCCTGACCACACTCTGAGGCCTCAAGCCTCACCCACTTGAGGTCGTTGAATTGCATTTCAATACCAATGTCATGTTCATATACTGTTATTTGTTACATGTTCAATATTATTGTAACTAACTCCGGTTAGAGTTTGAGTAGATATATATGGTTAATTAGTTACTTTGTGCTTTTCTTATAGTTGAGCGGGGCTACTTGCACTAGTCCCTCTGCCTCTCAGGCAAGGTTAACTCCCCCCCCCAATTTCTGGTGCCCATTCTAGGGCCCCACATAGGTGGACTACTTCCACTTGCTACCCCCTAACCCTCATCCCCCTCCCCCAACCAATCTTCAACCCCCACCCCTCACTTCTCCCCCTCCCAAGATTTCTAAATGGCCTCTCTTAGATTCCTCACCCATAATGTCAGAGGCCTCAATACTGTGGGCAAGAGATGCCTTTTATCCCGATCCCTCCGCCACCATGGAGCGGATGTAGCCTTCCTCCAGGAGACGCACCTGCTAGCGGACTCCCCCCCCTCAACACTTCCAAGGATTACCCAATATTTGAGGCGGCTTCCTTCACTAAGAAAGCCAGAGGGGTAGCCATCCTAATACACAAAAGAGTGGCCTATGAGCCCCTCTTTATATTCAGAGATCCTCAGGCCAGATATCTCATCCTTATATGTAATCTGGACCATGTCACATATACTCTGGTATTGGTCTATCTCCCGAACTCACTCCAACCTAGGTAGCTCAGGAAGGTCCTTCTACATGTGGAGAAGGTCAAACAAGGCAGAGTTATCCTCGCTGGTGACCTGAATATGATATGGGATGGGAACATAGATAGGAAAAACGGCCCCTCTAAGAGACTCCCCTCCAGCCACGACCCTACCTGTTGTAGATTCTGGGAACTTATATGCCAGTTCTCTTATTTTGATATTTGGAGGTCCCTACACCCTCTAGACAAAGATTTTACCCACTTCTCCCACCCACACACTACATACTCTAGGTTAGATTACTTTTTTTGCCACCCCACAGACCAAGACCGGGTCCGCTCTGTGAACATTCATCTCTGCCCGTGGTCAGATCATGACCTTATCACCCTAGACATTGACTCTAGTCACACTACCAAGGCCAGAGCCCCATGGAGACTGCCACACCATCTCCTCTCGGATGTCCCGTTTAGGGAAGAGATCAGGAAGGAGATTTGTTTCACCCTCCAGACCAATGATACCCCAGAAGTTGGCGAGAACATGATATGGGGTGCGTTCAAGGCTACTCTGCGAGGCCTCTTCATCCGCAAGCAGGCTCACCTCAGGAGACAAGCGGGCCTCTCCCTCTCCCAAGCACACTGCAGACTGCGGGTTCTTGAAACCCAACGGCGGACCTCGAACCCGATAGCCTGCAAATCTGAGGTGGAAGACCTTAGGCGGCATATCTGCCAGTTGGAATTCCGTAAGACACAATCCAATCTCCTCCGTTTGAAACACCTCCTGTATTCTAAAGGCAATAAAGCAGATTCTTTACTAGCCAACAAAATCAGGCAGCGTGCAGGTGCAACTCGTATTCACGAAATCAAACAGGGTGCACGATCCGTCTGACTCCCTTCCCAGATAGGCCAACAGTTCCATAAGTTCTACTCTGAACTCTATAATATAGGTGATACCGCGATGATCGGGAAAGCCCCCTCGGAAAACATCGATTCCTTCCTTCACTCCCTCGAGCTCCCCACCCTTGACGAATCTCAAAAAGAGTGCATTGACACTCCGATTACTAACCAAGAGGTTAAATTGGTTATTAAAGAACTAAAGTCTCTTAAAGCCCCCGGGCCGGATGGCTTCACGGCCATTTTCTACAAGACATACCTAGAAGAACTCGCCCCTATACTTACCAGATTTTTCAATAAGGCTATGTCCACAGGGAAATTCGATAAGGAATTCCTTGAGGCCTCCATCATCACCATTCCCAAACCCAATAAAGACCCTACCCTCTGCGCTAACTACCGACCCATTTCGCTCATCAATACCGACGTTAAGATCTACGCCAAAATCTTGGCTAACCGGCTGGCAAAGTTGCTCCCAACACTTATCGACCCAGATCAAGTGGGGTTCATACCAGGGAGAGAGGGCCCAGACAACACCAGGAAGCTCCTTGACATACTCCTAGAAGTCAAGAGACTGAATAGACCAATTGCGGTGCTTTCCCACGATGCTGAGAAGGCCTTTGACCGCGTCAGATGGGAGTACCTCTGGCGGGTCTTAGAGAACTTCCAGTTCCCTGCGCAAATTATATTGGCAATTAAGGCCCTATATTCCTCCCCAGTAGCCTCAGTGAGAGGTTTGGGGTTTGACCCCACTCCCTTCCCTATCTCCAATGGCACCCGACAGGGCTGCCCCCTCTCCCCGATTCTGTTCGCACTGGCCATGGAGCCTTTGGCTGCGGCTATTAGGACAGATAAAGAGATTTCAGGAATTACCTTACACGGTACGGTTCACAAAGTAGCCCTATTCGCAGATGATACCACCCTGTTTTTTTCCAGACCCTTAAGAGAGATTACGAGACTCCTGTCCCTCCTGGAGACATTTAGTACCATGTCGTACTATAAATTGAATCACTCGAAATCTGAATTATTCTCCTCTGGGTTTCCCGAGGAGGTCTCCAAAAGCGTATGCAGAAAATATAAGTTTATCCCTAGCCATACGTACGTCTCCCATCTCGGTGTTAAACTATCCAATTCTCTCCCCCAAATTATTGAAGACAACCTCAAACCCCTCTTGACCGAGCTTAGGTCTCTGCCCATACGATGGAACTTCAAATGTGTATCCTGGTTAGGACGCATAGCGGCTCTAAAGATGAGTTACCTTACTAAACTCACGTACGCCCTTCATTGTCTACCAATAAGAGTACCCAGAACAGTTCCAGAGCGCCTGCACTAAATACATCTGGCAGGGTAGACCCCCTAGAGTTGCCCATAACGTCCTGCAATACCCTAGAATGCACGGCGGGGTTGCTTCTCCCTCTATCTTTAGGTATGCGGATGCCGCCATGCTCACCCATATCTCCCAATGGGGTGTCAAAGATTCAGACAGTAAATGGAGGTCTATTGAACAAGCCTCCCTACCACATAACCTTACTCTAAGGGACCTAATATGGACGCCACCCCATTGCAGAAGGAATCTAGATGCCTCTAACCCGATTATTAAGGAATGCCTGTCCGCCTGGGACTGCCTGAGGCATAACCCTAAGGTAGCCCCCCATCCGTCCCCAATTACTTCCTTAACCGGTCTTCTATCCAGTTTACCGGACTCCGATCCAAACGCCTGGGCTCGGCTGGGTGTCATGAAGGTGGGGGACCTTTGGTCTACCTCGCCCCATACAACATTCTCCCCCTACACCCAACTCAATATTACTTCATCCACACCCATGTATATGAAATTTGAATACTCCAGAGTTACTAGCTTCTTGTCTCGGTGGGGATTCAAACCCTCTTTGCCTCGACAGCTTACCATCTGGGAAGCTAGATGGCAACAGGGGCTCAGACTGGGCAAACCACTGTCCTTACACTATTCCCTTATGGAAGGTGCTGTCCCAGCTGACAAAGCCCAACATATTCTGAAATGGGAAAGGAAGTTAGACTTCACGAAACCCCCCCTAGAGTGGCAACACACGCTCCTATTTACAAAGAAAACCCTTCATTTCATTACCGTCCTTGAAACCTACATTAAGGTGCTCACGCACTGGTACTACGTCCCAGCTAGACTTGCGAAAATCTTCCCTGGGGCCTCCCCCACCTGCTGGAGAGACTGCTCACATCTATATGTGAGCAGTCTCTCCAGCAGGTGGGGGAGGCCCCAGGGAAGATTTTCGCGAGTCTAGCTGGGACGTAGTACCAGTGCGTGAGCACCTTAATGTAGGTTTCAAGGACGGTAATGAAATGAAGGGTTTTCTTTGTAAATAGGTGCGTGCGTTGCCACTCTAGGGGGGGTTTCGTGAAGTCTAAGGGACATGATCCACATTTGGTGGAGCTGCCCCAGACTCAAACCTATCTGGAACAAATGTTTTTCTACATTAACCAGTTTAGGTATCAACCTACCCAGAACTCCCGAGACGGCTCTGTTCCACTTAGGCATATGCAAATTATCCAAACGTTATGGTTCACTTTGTATTTACCTCCTGTCAGCTGTTAAACTTAATATAGCGAGATCTTGGAAAAGATCCCTTCCCCCTGCCTGGTCGGATATTATATCCACTATGGCATACATGTACTCTATGGAGAAGAGCATCTATTATGCCTCGGGTAGGACTGATTTCTTCGAACTGGTATGGTCCAATTAGAAAAACAGGTTTGATACTCTCTGGCTCCCCGCCTTCGACACCTAGATGATAGTACACCCCCAACTACATAGGCAGAAGACCCGGCCTTACCCTTATATACCTGAATTGGCCTCTCTTTTCCAAAGTCATCTTAGCATATTTACCTTCCCTTTTCCCCTACCTCCCCTCCACCTTCCACCCCCCCCTCGATGCTATTCTAAGTCCTGTCAGGACACTGACACCCTTTTCATAGATATTTACGTTATGCCTGTAATGTTTACGTTTATGTCCTGATGTACTTGCATTTGATGTACGATTGTCTCGTACAGTTGTTGTATCTATCACTCTTTCATTTCAAAACACCAATAAAAAATTACAAATTTAAAATTATCTCAGGGTTTCTAAAATCAATGCCTTACCTGTAATCTATTGTTCAAAAGGATGCCATATGTCCTCTTTCCTGCTGCTGTTTCTGTTGAGGGTCCTGGACCCTCTTATAAAAAGGCTGAAGTAGAAAGAAGTGTACTGGGTGTCCAATCATTTTTTTGGTTCAATTTCCCGGTTGCAACAAATTATCTCCGGGTTTCTAAAATCAATGCTGTACTTGTACTCTATTGTTCAAAAGGATGCCATATGTCCTCTTTCCTGCTGTTGTTTCTGTTGAGGGTCCTGGACCCTCTTATAAAAAGGCCAAAGGAGAAAGAAGTGTACTGGGTGTCCTGTCCAATCACTGTTTTTTTCTATTTCACGTTTCCTAAAAATTATCTCCGTGTTCCTAAAATCAATGCCTTACCTGTAATCTATTGTTCAAAAGGATGCCATATGTCCTCTTTCCTGCTGTTGTTTCTGTTTAGGGTCCTGGACCCTCTTATAAAAAGGCTGAAGTAGAAAGAAGTGTACTGGGTGTCCATCCAATCATTTTTTTGTTCAATTTCCCTGTTCATAAAAATTATCTCAGGGTTTCTAAAATCAATGCTGTACCTGTACTCTATTGTTCAAAAGGATGCCATATGTCATCTTTCCTGCTGTTGTTTCTGTTGAGGGTCCTGGACCCTCTTATAAAAAGGCTGAAGTAGAAAGAAGTGTACTGGGTGTCCAATCATTTTTTTGGTTCAATTTCCCGGTTGCAACAAATTATCTCAGGGTTTCTAAAATCAATGCCTTACCTGTAATCTATTGTTCAAAAGGATGCCATATGTCCTTTTTCCTGGTGTTGTTTTGGTTGAGGGTCCTGGACCCTCTTATAAAAAGGCCTAAGGATAAAGAAGTGTACTGGGTGTCCAATCAATGTTTTTTTTCTATTTCCCGTTTCATTAAAATTATCTCTGGGTTTCTAAAATCAATGCCTTACCTGTAATCTATTGTTCAAAAAGATGCCATATGTCCTCTTTCCTGCTGTTGTTTCGGTTGAGGGTCCTGGACCCGCTTATAAAAAGGCCTAAGGATAAAGAAGTGTACTGGGTGTCCAATCAATGTTTTTTTCTATTTCGCGTTTCATTAAAATTATCGCAGGGTTTCTAAAATCAATGCCTTCCCTGTAATTAATTGTTCAAAAGGATGCCATATGTCCTCTTTCCTGCTGTTGTTTTGGTTGAGGGTCCTGGACCCTCTTATAAAAAGGCCGAAGGAGAAAGAAGTGTACTGGGTGTCCAATCAATGTTTTTTTCTATTTCCTGTTTCATTAAAATTATCCCAGGGTTTCTAAAATGAATGCCTGCAGCCTTACCTGTAATCTATTGTTCAAAAGGATGCCATATGTCCTCTTTCCTGCTGTTGTTTCTGTTGAGGGTCCTGGACCCTCTTATAAAAAGGCCAAAGGAGAAAGAAGTGTACTGGGTGTCCTGACCAATCACTGTTTTTTTCTATTTCACGTTTCCTAAAAATTATCTCCGTGTTCCTAAAATCAATGCCTTACCTGTAATCTATTGTTCAAAAGGATGCCATATGTCCTCTTTCCTGCTGTTGTTTTGGTTGAGGGTCCTGGACCCTCTTATAAAAAGGCCTAAGGATAAAGAAGTGTACTGGTTGTCCAATCAATTTTTTTTTCTATTTCCCATTTCATAAAAATTATCTCAGGGTTTCTAAAATCAATGGCTTACCTGTAATCTATTGTTCAAAAGGATGCCATATGTCCTCTTTCCTGCTGTTGTTTTGGTTGAGGGTCCTGGACCCTCTTATAAAAAGGCCGAAGGAGAAAGAAGTGTACTGGGTGTCCAATCAATGTTTTTTTCTATTTCCTGTTTCATTAAAATTATCCCAGGGTTTCTAAAATGAATGCCTGCAGCCTTACCTGTAATCTATTGTTCAAAAGGATGCCATATGTCCTCTTTCCTGCTGTTGTTTTGGTTGAGGGTCCTTGACCCTCTTATAAAAAGGCCTAAGGATAAAGAAGTGTACTGGGTGTCCAATCAATGTTTTTTTCTATTTCGCGTTTCATTAAAATTATCTCCGGGTTTGTAAAATCAATGCCTTACCTGTACTCTATTGTTCAAAAGGATGCCATATGTCCTCTTTCCTGCCGTCGTTTTTATTTTTATTTATTTTTTATCAGTATTTTTGTTTATTTTAGAACAGTTACAGTTATAATGCTGTTATAGGTTCACTAAGATTATGACTTTGCACACTGACATTTTTTTATGCAGCCTTTTGACATGTCGTGTGATATGAATACAATAATGGTATGTTTTGAATCTGCTGAGCCTAATAAAATAAAAAATAATTATAATTTAACTTGAGTTACTAACTGAAGCATGATTTACAATAGGGGTTAGATCTATAAGCAGCAGCATAAAAAAACATAAAATCTGCTTCACACAGCGGTTAGGCTTAGAAGTGAAGGGGTTAAACACTGGTAAAGTATTCCTTTAGGGGCGCAAAGAGATGGCTAATGACCGGAACACTCCAGGAACTTCCCAAGAGTCCCTGTCTTGTGTTTCGGGTGATGTTGGAGACATCTGTGTAGTGTACAGGGAAACCAAAAATCCTCTCCATCTCTGTGCACCACAGGACGTCCTCCTTGTCATCCATAAGCACAGGAAACTGCTGGCATTTCCCTTGCTTCAAGCAGTTCAGTTGCGTGGTGATAGTACAGACTTTACTAAACTTTGCTTTCCTACCATACTCAAGACAATCTTGTAGTTCCAGCTTATGATTTGCTGTGGGAACCAGTGGCCTGTCCATACCAGGAAGATTTCCCCAGAAGTAACGAGCTCTGCTTGCAGGTGACACATGTTTAGCGTCAATCATCACAGGGCTTGCGTGCAGAATATGGCAGACGGCCCTCTTCACATGTTTGTCCATAGCCACAACATTTTCAAACAGCCAGAAGAAAGGTCGGTTCTCACCAGCCTTAAGTCGCGCTTCATGTACCAAATGCTGAAAGTCAAAAAAAAAACAAGTGCCTTCAAAAAGACCTTTGCGATATGGATTCACCAGAGCAAGGTCATTGCAAGGACTTCCCCCGATAACCAAATCAAAATGCCCCAACTCCTGAATCTTCCCCTTCACATTATTATTGTCCCACTCCCTTGTACTCCTATGCTCAGCTCCCTGCCGTTGTTTTTGTTGAGGGTCCGGGACCCTCTTATAAAAAGGCTGAAGTAGAAAGAAGTGTACTGGGTGACCAATACTTTTTTTGGTTCAATTTCCCGGTTGCAACAAATTATATCCGGGTTCCTAAAATCAATGCCTTACCTGTAATCTATTGTTCAAAACGATGCCATATGTCCTCTTTCCTGCTGTTGTTTCGGTTGAGGGTCCTGGACCCTCTTATAAAAAGGCCTAAGGAGAAAGAAGTGTACTGGGTGTCCAATCAACGTTTTTTTCTATTTTCCGTTTCCTAAAAATTATCTCCGGGTTTCTAAAATCAATGCTGTACCTGTACTCTATTGTTCAAAAGGATGCCATATGTCCTCTTTCCTGCTGTTGTTTCATATGAGGGTCCTGGAGCCTCTTATAAAAAGGCTGAAGTAGAAAGAAGTGTACTGGGTGACCAATCATTTTTTGGGTTCAATTTTCCTGTTGCAACAAATTATCTCAGGGTTTCTAAAATCAATGCCTTACCTGTAATGTATTGTTCAAAAGGATGCCATATGTCCTCTTTCCTGTTGTTGTTTCTGTTGAGGTTCCTGGACCCTCTTATAAAAAGGCAGAGGGAGAAAGAAGTGTACTGGGTGTCCAATCAATGATTTTTTCTATTTCCCGTTTCCTAAAAATTATCTCTGTGTTTCTAAAATCAATGCCTTACCTGTAATCGATTGTTCAAAAGGATGCCATATGTCCTTTTTCCTGCTGTTGTTTTTGTTGAGGGTCCGGGGCCCTCTTATAAAATGGTCGAAGGCGAACGACCTGTACTGTACTGGGTGTCCAAGCATGGTTTTTAGTTCAATTTCCCGTTTCCTAAAAATTATCTCCTGGTTTCTAAAATCAATGCTTTAACTGTAATCTATTGTTCAAAAGGATGCCATATGTCCTCTTTCCTGCTGTTGTTTCTGTTGAGGGTCCTGGACCCTCTTATAAAAAGGCCGAAGGAGAAAGAAGTGTACTGGGTGTCCAATCAATGTTTTTTTCTATTTCCTGTTTCCTAAAAATTATCTCCGTGTTTCTAAAATCAATGCCTTTACCTGTAATCTATTGTTCAAAAGGATGGCATAGGTGGTGTTTCCTGCTGTTGTGGCTGTTGAGGTTCGTGGGCCATCGTATAAAACGGCTGAAGTTGAACGACCTGTACTGCCTTGCTGCTCCTTTTAGGCAGGCCATCTCTTTGCATACATGCCCACAGACTCTGTAACGGATGCCTCTTTTAGGGAGAGGTGCAGCCATAAAGCAGGGTCAGAACCTCTGCCTGCAACTGTTATACTCGATTTTGCGAAAGGAAGTAACCTTACCATGGTTCCCTGACCGCACGTCTTGTTGTTATATTTAGTTCAGGGTAATCATGATGGCCATGTAGACCACCCCCGAGAGGCCTGGAAGTAACAGGGATTAAAGTGCTAAGAATAGTACTAATTTACACAACCGAGT
The DNA here is from genome assembly GCF_027579735.1 of Bombina bombina. Taxonomy (NCBI): domain Eukaryota; kingdom Metazoa; phylum Chordata; class Amphibia; order Anura; family Bombinatoridae; genus Bombina; species Bombina bombina. Next base: position 856,729,529 of record NC_069500.1, read on the forward strand.
TAGCCATGGGTCTTAGTTTTTTTGGGTTGGGTGCGGCTAATCATGCAGGCCATATAGACCTGCCACCATTCGGTGTTGTATCAGGTATTAAACTAATAAGAACAGTACTACCAAAATAAAGCCAATTAACAGGCTTTGAAGAGCCAAGGTTTTATTGTTGTACTATGTTAGGCTAAACATGATGGCCATGTAGACCACCCCCGAGAGGCCTGGAAGTAACAGGGATGAAAGTGCTAAGAATAGTACTACTTGAAACAACCGAGTTAGCCTCGGGTCTTGGTCCAAGACCGCTTGGCTTTTTTTTGGGTTGGGTGCGGCTAATCATGCAGGCCATATAGACCTGCTACCATTCGGTGTTGTATCAGGTATTAAACTAATAAGAACAGTAATACCAAAATAAAGCCAATTAACAGGCTTTGAAAAGCCAAGGTTTTATTGTTGTACTATGTTAGGCTAAACATGATGGCCATGTAGACCACCCCCGAGAGGCCTGGAAGTAACAGGGATGAAAGTGCTAAGAATAGTACTACTTGAAACAACCGAGTTAGCCATGGGTCTTAGTCCAAGACCGCTTGGCTTTTTTTTGGGTTGGGTGCGGCTAATCATGCAGGCCATATAGACCTGCCACCATTCGGTGTTGTATCAGGTATTAAACTAATAAGAACAGTAATACCAAAATAAAGCCAATTAACAGGCTTTGAAGAGCCAAGGTTTTATTGTTGTACTATGTTAGGCTAAACATGATGGCCATGTAGACCACCCCAGAGAGGCCTGGAAGTAACAGGGATGAATGTGCTAAGAATAGTACTACTTGAAACAACCGAGTTAGCCATGGGTCTTAGTCAAAGACCGCTTGGCTTTTTTTTGGGTTGGGTGCGGCTAATCATGCAGGCCATATAGACCTGCCACCATTCGGTGTTGTATCAGGTATTAAACTAATAAGAACAGTACTACCAAAATAAAGCCAATTAACAGGCTTTGAAGAGCCAAGGTTTTATTGTTGTACTATGTTAGGCTAAACATGATGGCCATGTAGACCACGCCCGAGAGGCCTGGAAGTAACAGGGATGAAAGTGCTAAAAATAGTACTACTTGAAACAACCGAGTTAGCCATGGGTCTTAGTCCAAGACCGCTTGGCTTTTTTTTGGGTTGGGTGCGGCTAATCATGCAGGCCATATAGACCTGCCACCATTCGGTGTTGTAACAGGTATTAAACTAATAACAACAGTACTAATTAACACAACCTAGTTACCATGGTTCCCAGAGCATATGTTTTATTATTATATTTTGTAAGGGTAATCATGCAGGCCATATAGACCTCCCCCGATAGGGTGAGTAACAGGTTTTGAAATGCTAAGAACAGTACTACTTAACACAAACTTACCATGGGTCCCAGAGCATATGTCTTATTATTATATTTTGTTAGGGTAATCATGCAGGCCATATAGACCTCCCCCGATAGGGTGAGTAACCGGTATTAAAATGCTAAGAAGAGTACTACTTAACACAACCTACTTACCATGAGTCCCAGACCGCATGTCTTGTTATTATATTTTGTAAGGGTAATCATGCAGGCCATATAGACCTCCCCCGATAGGGTGAGTAACAGGTATTTAAATGCTAAGGACAGTACTACTTAACACAACATAGTTACCATGGGTCCCAGAACGCATGTCTTGTTATTATATTTTGTTAGGGTAATCATGCAGGCCATATAGACCTCCCCCGATAGGGTGAGTAACAGGTATTAAAATGCTAAGAACAGTACTACTTAACACAACCTTACCATGGGTCCCAGAACCAGAGCAGATGTCTTATTATTATATTTTGTATGGGTAATCATGCAGACCGTATAGACCTCCCCCGATAGGGGGAGTTACAGAGATTAAAGTGCTAAGAATAGTACTACTTAAAACACAACCTAGTTACCATGGGTCCCAGACCAGATGTTTTGTTGTTATACTTTGTCAGGGTAATCATGCAGGCCATATAGACCTCCACCGAAAGGGGGAGTAAGAGGGATTAAAGTGCTAAGAAAAGTTTTACTTAACACAAAAGAATTACCATGGGTCTCAGACCGCGTGTCTTGTTGTTATACTTTGTCAGGGTAATCATACACGCCATATAGACCTCCACCGATAGGAGGAGTTACAGGGCTGAAAGTGCTAAGAATAGTACTACTTAACACAACCTAGTTACCATGGGTCCAAGACCGCATGTTTAAATATTATACTTTGTCAGGGTAATTATATAACTAACAAATCTATCTATTTATCTTCTATCGATTCTATCTAACTATCAATCTATGTATATCTATCTATCCTATCTATCTATCTTGTGTCTGGACTGTTTTGAGACAGCCACTTGTGTTTTTGACAAATTTGAAGTAGGAGGACAGACCAATCATCTTCTTCCATCTCCCGGTTCCAAAAATGAAGGCCATATAGACCTCCCCCGATAGGGGGAGTAACAGGTTGTAGTAAACTGCTAAGAATAGTACTACTTAACACACCACGGGTCACAGACCGCATGTCTTATTGTTATACTCTGTCAGGGAAATTATATATATTTCAAATCTATTTATCTATCAAATCGATCGAACTATCAAACGTATCTATCAAATGTAGATTGCATCTATTGATCGATGTAATTCGGATCAATAAAATGTATATTACATATTTTGATCGATGTAATTCGTATCTATCAAATGTATATTGCATCTTTGGATCGATAACATTCGTATCTATCAAATGGATATTGCATCTATTGATCTATGTAATTCGTATATATCAAATGTATATTGCATCTATTGATCTATGTAATTTGTATCGATCATATGTATATTGCATCTATTGAGCTATGTAATCTATGTATCTATCTATCAAATCTATCCATCTCGTGGTTGTGCAAATGGACTGTTTGCGGTGCGTTACACTTGGAGTTTGCTCTGTCACTGTGAAGCGGCCGTAACCCTTACACTACCTGATAGATACGACATCATAACTGATGTTTTAAAGCACGTTATTGCAAACAATTTGGGGATGTTAGGTGATTTAGGCCCTTTATGGGTTAAAAGCAGACTCTGCATCAACTATGTAATTTTCCATGGGAGTTTTGCCAGGGATCCCCTCCAGCAAGCCACAGTCCCGGTGTTAGTACCCTTGAAACAACTTTTCCATCACTATTGTGGCCAGAAAGAGTCCTTGTAGGTTTTAACGTTCGCCTGGCTATTGAAGTCAATGGCGGTTTGCACGGTTCGCCGGTTCGCGAACAATACTGGAAGTTCGAGTCCGCCATTCGCGAACCGAAATTTTTAAGTTTGCGACATCACTATTGTTAAACTCTTGCTAGACTTGCCAAGCTTCACAAGTTTGCTGTATAATTGTTGCAAGTCTTTATTGAAAGTGTCTGGAATAGACTTGCTTTGTAAATTTGCAGCAAGTATGCCACAATTGTGTATAGCATTTGTTTTTTTTCTGTAAAAATTGCAAATGAATTGCTAAACTCTTGCTAGACTTGCCAAGCTTCAAAAGTTTGCTGCACATTTGTTGCAAGTCTGTGTAGAAAGTCTTCAGAATAGAATTGCTTTGTAAATTTGCTGCGTTTGCCACAATTGTGTATAGCATGTGGTTTTTTTCTGTTAAAATTGCAAAGGAATTGCTAAACTCTTGCTAGACTTGCCAAGCTTCAAAAGTTTGCAGCACATTTGTTGCAAGTCTGCGTAGAAAGTCTTCAGAATAGACTTGCTTTATAAATTTGCTGCAAGTTTGCCACAATTGTGTATAGCTAGTGGTTTTTTTCTGTTAAAATTGCAAAGGAATTGCTAAACTCTTGCTAAACTTTGCAAGCTTCAAATGTTTGCTGCACATTTGTTGCAAGTCTGCGTAAGAAGTCTTCAGAATAGATTTGCTATACAAATTAGCTGCAAATTTTCTGCCAGATTACAAATGGCACACTATTTTTTGTGTATGAATTAATGTGCAAGTTTGCACCCTTTTGGGCACGCAGATAAGACCATTAATTTTGCAAGTTGAAAGAAAATGCAAGCACAAGACTGCAATAACGATTTAGGCTTGTCGGGTTAATGTGACTTCAGAGCTCTGGTTAACTGTTACACTCGACTAAATAGTTGTACGATACACATCAAAAACATATGTAACAGTACAGTTACACTCATATTAACACTGTCTGATAAAAATTATTGCATAAAAATATTGCATTACAAAGTTTAACCCCTTAACTACCAAGGACGTACGCCACACGTCCTAAAAAAAAAGTCAGTTAATGACCGAGGACGTGTGGCGTACGTCCTTGGTCTGGAAAGCAGCTGGAAGCGATCCTGCTCGCTTCCAGCTGCTTTCCGGTTATTGCAGTGATGCCTCGATATGGAGGCATCCTGCAATAACCCCCCTTGGCCATCCAATGCAGAGAGAGCCACTCTGTGGCCCTCTCTGCACCGGACATCGATGGCCGGTATCGTTGGTGGGTGGGAGCTTACGTGGGAGGCGGGTGGCGGCCATCGGTGCGCTATGTGGAGTGGAGGGGGGCGGGAGCTACGGGGGCGCGCACAGGGGCGCGCGCGTGCACGGGGGTGGTGGGCGGGCGCGTGCACGGGGCGGGAGCGGGTGGGAACCGCTACACTACAGAAAAAAAAAAGTTGAAAAGTTGAAAAAAAACCCCCACTAAAATGCAATCTAAGGGTCCTGGAAGGGGTTGGGGGTTGGTCTCGGTGGGGGGGGGGAAAGCTACACTACAGAAAAGGGAATTTAAAAAAAAAAAGGCACATTTTGTTACAAAACTGGGTACTGGCAAGATGGCGCCCATTATTGCAGAGGGGAAGGGTTAGAGAGCAGTTTGGTGGGGGATCAGTGAGGTTGGGGTCTAAGGGGGGATCCTACACATCAGCATATGTAAATATGCTTATTTTTTTTTTTTTAAAAAAAGGGCCAAATACCTTTTATTTTAGTACTGGCAGAGTTTCTGCCAGTACTTAAGATGGCGGGGACAATTGTGGGGTGGGGGAGGGAAGAGAGCTGTTTGGGAGGGATCAGGGGGTCTGATGTTTCAGGTGGGAGGCTGAGCTCTACACTAAAGCTAAAATTAACCCTGCAAGCTCCCTACAAGCTACATAATTAACCCCTTCACTGCTAGCCATAATACACGTGTGATGCGCAGCGGCATTTAGAGGCCTTCTAATTACCAAAAAGCAATGCCAAAGCCATATATGTCTGCTATTTCTGAACAAAGGGGATCCCAGAGAAGCATTTACAACCATTTGTGCCATAATTGCAGAAGGTGTTTGTAAATAATTTCAGTGAGAAACCTAAAATTGAGAAAAAATTAACGTTTTTTTTAATTTGATCGCATTTAGCGGTGAAATGGTGGCATGAAATATACCAAAATTGGCCTAGATCAATACTTGGGGTTGTCTACTACACTACACTAAAGCTAAAACTACCCCAAAAAGCTCCCTACATGCTCCCTAATTAACCCCTTCACTGCTGGGCATAATACACGTGTAGTGCGCAGTGGCATTTAGCGGCCTTCTAATTACCAAAAAGCAACACCAAAGTCATATATGTCTGCTATTTCTGAACAAAGGGGATCCCAGAGAAGAATTTAGAACCATTTATGCCATAATTGCACAAGCTGTTTGTAAATAATTTAAGTTAGAAACCAAAAGTTTGTGAAAAAATTTGTGAAAAGTGAATGATTTTTTCTATTTGATTGCATTTGGCGGTGAAATGGTGGCATGAAATATACCAAAATGGGCCTAGATCAATACTTTGGGTTGTCTACTAAAAAAAAATATATACATGTCAATGGATATTCAGAGATTCCTGAAAGATATCAGTGCTCTAATGTAACTATCGCTAATTTTGAAAAGAAATGGTTTGGAAATAGCAAAGTGCTACTTGTATTTATGGCCCTATAGTTTACAAAAAAAGCAAAGAACATGTAAACATTGGGTATTTCTAAACTCAGGACAACATTTAGAAACTATTTAGCATGGGTGTTTTTTGGTGGTTGTAGATGTGTAACAGATTTTGGGGGTCAAAGTTAGAAAAAGTGTGTGTGTTTTTTTCCATTTTTTCCTCATATTTTATAATTTTTTTATAGTAAATTATAAGATATGATGAAAATAATGGTATCTTTAGAAAGTCCATTTAATGGCGAGAAAAACGGTATATAATATGTGTGGGTACAGTAAATGAGTAAGAGGAAAATTACAGCTAAACACAAACACCTCAAAAATTTAAAAATAGCCTTGGTCCCAAACGGACAGAAAATGGAAAAGTGCTGTGGTCATTAAGGGGTTAAAGAGTGCAAAAATATGAGATGTCTCAATTGCAATTCTGGGCTCATGTTTACGCAAGTTGGCAGCTGTTGTTTTTTGTTGTTGTTCAAAATAAGGCTCCATTAAAGCCTAGGGGGAATACGATCCTACACTCACAAATTCGCAAAGCCTTTTTTTCTTCATGAGGATGTGACAACAAGAGCGCAAAATTGTTACTTCCAACCTGTAATAAGTACACAACTGGGTGCACAATAGTAAAAAATTGAGCGCAGATAACACGCTCGCAGGAGTGCAAAATTGTGCTCCTCTCTTAGGAGCATATTTATCAAGCTCCGTTGCTCCATAACTTGTCCGCTGCTCCATAACTTGTCTGCTTGCTCTGAGGCGGTGGACAGAAATCAACCCGATTGAATACAATCGGGTTGATTGACACCCCCTGCTAGCGGCCAATCTGCAGGGGGCGGCATTGCACCAGCAGTTCACAAGAACTGCTGGTGCAATGATAAATGCTGACAGTGTATGCTGTCTGCATTTATCGATGTGTGGTGGACATGATACGCCACTTCATATGATATCATATCATGTCCGCTTGCACATTGATAAATATGTCCCTTAATCTTGCCCTTTATGTTTCCCCTACATAAATTTAATTTTGGTACCTAAAATTTCACTATTCCTTAATTTTACATATTTATTGATTTGAAGATACTTTGCTTTGATTATACTTACATTGAAGTCATACCGTGGAAGTAATAATTTCTTTAACTCATCTTTTTATACTAGCTATGTCACTTTTAGCACCTTTAGGAATTATTTCAACATATATTAAAATATGTTATATAACATAATATATAATGAAACCATGAATTTTACTATTTACCCTTTGAAAAGCTGCAAACAAAATATTTATTATGTAACAAAGGGCCATAATCCTCATTCTGAATTAGAAACTAAAATATATTCAAGGGAATCATTGTCAATATTTTTTTCTGAATTTCTTCTCTCTCTATGCTGGCAGGTTTTTAATCTTCCGATAAGACAACTCTGTTTAACAATATTACATTCACTTTAATAAAACACATCAATATAAAAGGTCACTTCTCTTTTTGATTCATCTGGACTCCAGTCCAGTCTGGACTATTATAGTCAGGGATCAGGGTGGGGAGCAGACACCTAATCATGCAAATGCACTGAATTTGTCAAGTTTGTGCGAGTGAAGATCTAGGGGTCGATTTATCAACACCCGTATGCTTCTTTTTCCGCTCGAGCCTTTGGGTTCGCCGGAAACAGGAGTTAAGAAGCAGTGGTCTTATGACCGCTGCTCCTTAATAGTGATGTCGTGAATAGTTCGCCGGAGAACAGTTCCCGGCGATCTTAGCTTGTTCGCATTCGCCGTGGCGGGTGAACATATGAGATGTTCGATCCGCCCCCTATTCGTCATCATTGAGGAAACTTTGACCCTGTGTGTCACAGTCTGCAGACACATTTGAGCCAATCAGCAGCAGACACTCCCTCACAGACCCTCCCAGCTCCTGGGCAGCAGCCATTTTAGATTCATTACGATCCTGCTTTGTTAGTGAGAGGAGGTTTAGTGCTGCAGCTGCTGATATTATAGGGAAATAGATAGCTAGGCTAGTGTATTTAGTGTCCACTACAGTCCTGAAGGACTAATCTAATCTCTGTTGTAAGGACAGCACCCCAAAAAGCCCTTTTTAGGGCTAGAACTTCAGCCCAAAAAACCCTTTTTAGGGCTAGAACTTCAGTCCTTTTTTATTTTTTTTATTTGTAATTTTATTTGCATTTGCCTGGCTGTCAGCCTGTGTGTGAGGCTCACAGCATATACTGTGATTAGTGCCCCCACTGATATCTGCTTAACATTAGTGTAAATTTTAAAAAAACTAACTTTTACATCATTTTTCTAGTGTAATCTAATTTCATTTTCCATCAGGCCTGTGTGTGAGGCTCACAGCATATACTGTGATTAATTCTTCTGTGCCATCACTGATATCTGGTGTTTCATTAGTGTAAATTTTTTAAAAAAACTTTTACATTATTTTGCTAGTGTAATCTAATTTCATTTTCTATCAGGCCTGTGTGTGAGGCTCACAGCATATACTGTGATTAATTGCTCTGTGGCATCACTGATATCTGCTTAACAATCATTAGTGTAAATTAAAAAAAAAAATACTTTTACATCATTTTGCTAGTGTAATCTAAGTGTAATCTAATTTCATTTTCCATCAGGCCTGTGTGTGAGGCTCACAGCATATACTGTGATTAATTATTCTGTGCCACCACTGATATCTGGTGTTTCATTAGTGTAAATTAAAAAAAAAAAACTTTTACATTATTTTGCTAGTGTAATCTAATTTCATTTTCTATCAGGCCTGTGTGTGAGGCTCACAGCATATACTGTGATTAATTGCTCTGTGCCACCACTGATATCTGCTTAACAATCATTAGTGTAAATTTTTAAAAAAAACTTTTACATCATTTTGCTAGTGTAATCTAATTTCATTTTCCATCAGGCCTGTGTGTGAGGATCACAGCATATACTGTGATTAATTATTCTGTGCCACCACTGATATCTGGTGTAACATTAGTGTAAATTTAAAAAAAAAACTTTTACATCATTTTGCTAGTGTAATCTAATTTCATTTTCCATCAGGCCTGTGTGTGAGGCTCACAGCATATACTGTGATTAATTCTTCTGTGCCACCACTGATATCTGGTGTAACATTAGTGTAAATTTAAAAAAAAAAAACTTTTACATAATTTTGATAGTGTAATCTAATTTCATTTTCTATCAGGCCTGTGTGTGAGGCTCACAGCATATACTGTGATTAATTCTTCTGTGCCACCACTGATATCTGGTGTAACATTAGTGTAAATTAAAAAACAACAACTTTATTTTGCTAGTGTAATCTAATTTCATTTTCTATCAGGCCTGTGTGTCAGGCCCACATCATATACTGTGATTAATTGCTCTGTGCCACCACTGATATCTGGTGTAACCTTAGTGTAATTTTTTAAAAAAAAAAATACATAATTTTGCTAGTGTAATCTAATTTCATTTTCTATCAGACCTGTATGTCAGGCCCACATCATATACTGTGATTAATTCTTCTGTGCCACCACTGATATCTGGTTAACATTATTTTCAATTTAAAAAAAAAAAACTTTTACATCATTTTGCTAGTGTAATCTAATTTCATTTTCCATCAGGCCTGTGTGTCAGGCCCACATCATATACTGTGATTAATAGCTCTGTTTTCCACCACTTATATCTGGTGTAACATTAGCGTAATTTTTTAAAAAAAAAACCTTTTATATCAGTCCTCTTCTAGTGTTATTTAATTTAAGTTGCCAGGCCAGGCTGCGCCTGCCACTAGTGCCGGCCTGTGTGTCAGGCTGCCAGCATATACTGTGCCTACTTCCATCCTCAGTGCCACCACTCCTATCTGGTGTAACATTACTTTAATTTAAAAAAAAAAAACTTTTACATCAGTCTTCTAGTGGCCTGCCACTACTAGTGCCAGTCTGTGTGTCAGGCTGCCAGCATATACTGTGCCTACTTCCATCCTCAGTGCCACCACTCCTATCTGTTGTAACATTAGTGTAACTTTTTTTAAAAAAACTTTTACATCAGTCTGCTAGTGGTATTTAATTGCAGTTGCCTGTCTGCCAGCGTGTGTGCCAGGCCCACTTTCCAACTAGTGCCACAAATCATATTTGTTATAACAGTAGTGTAAATATTTAAAATAAAAACTTTTTTGACTGTGAACTATCAGTCTGCTAGTACAATTGATTTGCAGTTGCCTGGCTGCCAGCGTGTGTGCCAGGCCCACTTGCCAACTAGTGCCACCAATCATATTTGTTATAACAGTATTGTAAATATTTAAAATAAAAACTTTTTTTGACTGTGAATCATCAGTCTGCTAGTGTCATCTAATTGAAGTTGCCTGACTGCCAGCGTGTGTGCCAGGCCCACTTGCCAACTAGTGCCACTAATCATATTTGTTATAACAGTACTGTAAATATTTTAAAAAAAACTTTTTTGACTGTGAAACATCAGTCTGCTAGTGTCATCTAATTGAAGTTGCCTGCCTGCCAGCGTGTGTGCCAGGCCCACTTGCCAACTAGTGCCACCAATCATATTTGTTATAATAGTAGTCTAAATATTTAAAATAAAAACTTTTTTGACTGTGAATCATCAGTCTGCTAGTTTCATCTAATTGAAGTTGCCTGCTTGCCAGCGTGTGTGCCAGGCCCACTTGCCAACTAGTGCCACCAATCATATTTGTTATAACAGTATTGTAAATAGTTAAAATAATAACTTTTGTGACTGTGAATCACCAGTCTGCTAGTGCAATTGAATTGCAGTTGCCTGCCTGCCAGCGTGTGTGCCAGGTCCACTTGCCTACTACTGTCACCAATCATATTTGCTATAACAGTAGTCTAAATATTTAAAATAAAAACTTTTTTGACTGTGAATCATCAGTCTGCTAGTTTCATCTAATTGAAGTTGCCTGCCTGCCAGCGTGTGTGCCAGGCCCACTTGCCAACTAGTGCCACCAATCATATTTGTTATAACAGTATTCTAAATATTTAAAAAAAAATACTTTTCTGACTGTGAAACATCAGTCTGCTTTTTTGTGCCAGGCTCACAGCATATACTGTGCCCACTTGCCCAGTGCCACCACTCATAATTTGTTTAATAGTAGTGTAAGTGTACATTTTAAAAAAGATGACAGGCAGAGGCAGGCCACCCCGCAGGTGCCATCTTGGTCGTGGTGCTGTGATTCCCTTAGACCCTACAACTATGCACAGTGTTCAGAGGCCAGGTGCCATGGACGCGGAAACTTCTGAGGAGGACCTAGTTGAATAGCTAACACAGGACACCCAATCTTCTACAGCTTCCGCTCCGAACCTTGACGCACAATCCACCTCCAGCTTAGCTTCAAGCACCTCTCAAGTGACCAGTGCCACTCGCCACCTGCCGCCACCACCAACACTAGCACCACAGCCACTTCACTTGATATGTCAGAGGAGTTATTCACACATCATTTGGAAGAAATGAGTGATGCGCAACCATCATTGACAGAGGATGTAGATAACAGTGATATGTCTCAGTCAGGCAGCATTACAGACATGGACGTACGGTGTGATGCTGATGATGATGTTGTACCCGCTGCTGCTTCCTGTGTTAATTTGTCAGATACAAGTGAAGCGGTTGATGATGATGTTACTAGAAGAGAAGAAGAGGGGCAAAGTTCAGATGGGGAGACAGAGAGGAGGAGACGAGTTGGAAGCAGGGGGAGGTCATCGCAAGGAGCTAGTGGCACAGTCGGACAGCATGCATCAGCACCCGGGGTCAGCCAGACAGCATGCCAATAAACGCATGCTGTTGCCACCACCAGGATTCCGTCATCGCAGAGCTCAGCAGTGTGGCATTTTTTTGTGTGTCTGCCTCTGACAACAGCGATGCCATTTGCAACCTGTGCCAAAAGAAACTGAGTCATGGGAAGTCCAACACCCACCTAGGTACAACTGCTTTGTGAAGGCACATAGTCTCACATCACAAACGCTGATGGGAAGAACACATGAGTAGAAGCAGCACACAAACTCAGCCGCCATCCTCCTCCTGCTCCAGCATCTTCAGCCACGTCAACCACTGCTGTCCTCCTTGCCCCCTCTCAACCATCCTCCACTCAGTCTCTCTTACGTAGCAGTTCCTGGTCATCTGCCCACAGTCAGGTGTCTGTCAAGGACATGTTTGAGTGTAAGAAGCCAATTTCCCAAAGTCACCCCCTTGCCCTGCGTCTGACAGCTGGCTTGTCTGAACTCTTAGCCCGCCAGCTTTTACCATATAGGCTGGTGGAGTCTGAGGCTTTCAAAAAATTTGTATCTATTGGGACACCACAGTGGAAGGTACCCGGCCGAAATTTCTTTTCACAAAAGGCAATCCCAAACCTGTACTCGATTGTGCGAAAGGAAGTAATGGCATGTCTGGCACACAGCGTTAAGGCAAGGGTCCATATGACCACTGATAGCTGGTCTGCAAAGCATGGTCAGGGCAGGTATATCACCTACACTGCGCATTGGGTAAACCTGCTGACGGCTGACAAGCATGGAATGCGTGGCTCTGCAGAGGAGTTGGTGACACCGCCACGACTTGCAGACAGGCCTGCTGCTACCTCCTCTACTCCTCCTACTCCATCCTCTTCCATAACCTCTTCCTCGGCTTAGTCCTCTTCTGCTGCTGTGTCTTGCTCCACATCAATGGCACCCCCCAGCTCCCCAGGTACTATTCAACATCCCGGATACAGCAGTGTCACGCCGGTTTGGGGTTGACTTGCCTGAAAGCCGAGAGTCACACCGCACCAGCACTCCTGTCCGCCCTGAACGCACAGGTGGATCAGTGACTGACTCCGCACCAACTGGAGATTAGCAAGGTTGTTTCTGACAATGGAAGTAATTTGGTGGCAGCATTGAAATTGGGAAAGTTGACACATGGCACATGTGTGTAATCTGATTGTACAAGGCTTTGTGCATAAGTACCCAGGCTTACAGGATGTCCAGAAGCAGGCCAGGAAGGTGTGTGGCCTTTTCAGGCGTTCCTACTTGGCCATGGCCAGTGAGGCGCTTGATTTGTGACAGCCCGACACATTGGAATTCAGCACTTTTAATGTTCGACCGCCTGCTCCAACAAGAAAAAGCTGTTAACGAGTATTTGTATGACTGGGGTGCTAGGACAACCTCTGGGGAGCTGGGGATTTTTTTTCCCAATTACTGGACGCTCATGCGCAATGCCTGTAGGCTCATGCGTCCTTTCGAGGAGGTGACAAACCTTCTCAGTCGCACCTAAGGCACTATCAGCGACATCATACCATTTGTTTTCTTCCTGGAGTGTGCCCTGCGAAGAGTGCTGGATCAGGCCGTAGATGAGCGTGAAGAGGAAGAGTTGTGGTGTCCATCACGACCAGATGCCTTATCAGCATCGCTTGCTGGAACAGCGGCAACGCAGGAAGAGAATTGTGAGGAAGAGGAGTCAGAGGAGGAATGTGGCTTTGAGGAGGAAGACCAAACACAACAGGCATCCCAGGGTGCTCGTTGTTGTCACCTATCTGGTACCCATGGTGTTGTACATGGCTGGGGGGAAGAAGATACCTTCAGTGACATCAGTGAGGACGAGGAACGGGACATGATTAGCTCGGCATCCAACCTTGTGCAAATGGGGTCTTTCATGCTGTTGTGCCTGTTGAGGGACCCTCATATAAAAAAGCTGAAGGAGAACGACCTGTACTAGGTGTCCACGCTACTAGACCCCCGGTATAAGCATAAAGTGGCTGAAATGTTACCAAATTCCTGCAAGTCAGAAAGGATGGAGCAGTTCAAAAATGAATTAAAAAGTATGCTTTACACAGCGTATAATTGTGATGTCACAGCACAACGGGAATCTAACAGGGGAAGAGATGAAAGTAATCCTCCTCCTCCTCCTCCCTCGACCATGCCGGCAAGGACAGGATGCTTTCAAGATGTGTTGTTGATGGAGGACATGCGGACCTTTTTAACTCCAATGCATCGCCACAGCCCTTCGGGATCCAGCCTCAGAGAAAGACTCAACAGACAGGTAGCAGACTACTTAGCATTAGCTGCAGATCTCGACACTCTGAGGCGCGATGGACCCCTTGACTACTGGGTGTGCAGGCTTGACCTGTGGCCTGAGCTATCCCAATTTGCAATCGAACTTCTGGCCTGCCCCGCTTCAAGTGTCCTGTCAGAAAGGACCTTCAGTGCAGCAGGAGGTTTTGTCACTGAGAAGAGAAGTCGCCTAGGTCAAAAAAGTCTTGATTATCTCACCTTTATTAAAATGAATGAGGGATGGATCCCGAAGGGGCTGACATTGGGCGATACATTTGAGTCAAAAAGTCCTGATGAGATGAGCTGCCTTGGGCTACAAATGGTACACATGCTGCTGTATTTTATCTTCGAATGCCGGATGACTTACGTGACTTATACGCCAACAAATAGTGTTCAAGCCGCAAGGATGGCATATGTGGTGTTTCATGCTGTTGTTTCTGTTGAGGGTCCTGGACTCTCGTATAAAAAGGCTGAAGGAGAACAAACTGTAGTGGGTGTCCAAGCATCTTTTTCCATCTCCCGGTTCCTAAAAATTATCTCCGGGTTCCTAAAATCGATGCCATACCTTCACTGAATTGTTCAAAAGGATGGCATATGTGGTGTTTCATGCTGTTGTTTCTGTTGAGGGTCCTGGACCCTCGTATAATAAGGCTGAAGGAGAACGACCTGTACTGGGTGTCCAATCATCTTTTTCCATCTCCCGGTTCCTAAAAATTATCTCCGGGTTCCTAAAATCGATGCCATACACAGGTATGGCATCGATTTTAGGAACCCGGAGATTGTTCAGAATTGTTCAGAAGGATGGCATATGTGGTGTTTCATGCTGTTGTTTCTGTTGATGGTCCGGGACCCTCGTATAAAAAGGCTGAAGGAGAATGACCTGTACTGGGTGTCCAAGCATCTTTTTCCATCTCCCGGTTCCTAAAAATTATCTCCGGGTTCCTAAAATCGATGTCATACCTGTACTGGATTGTTCAAAAGGATGGCATATGTGGTGTTTCATTCTGTTGTTTCTGTTGAGGGTCCTGGACATTCATATAAAAAGGCTGAAGGAGAACAACCTGTACTGGGTGTCCAAGCATCTTTTTCCATCTCCCGGTTCCTAAAAATTATCTCCGGGTTCCTAAAATTGATGCCATACCTGTACTGGATTGTTCAAAAGGATGGCATATGTGGTGTTTCATGCTGTTGTTTCTGTTGAGGGTCCGGGACCCTCGTATAAAAAGGCTGAAGGAAAATGACCTGTACTGGTTGTCCAAGCATCTTTTTCCATCTTCTGGTTCCTAAAAATTATCTCCGGGTTGGAAAAATCGATGCCATACCGGTACTGGATTGTTCAAAAGGAAGGCATATGTGGTGTTTCATGCTGTTGTTTCTGTTGAGGGTCCTGGACCCTCGTATAAAAAGGCTGAAGGCTGAAGGAAGTAACCTTACCGCATGTCTTGTTGTTATATTTTGTCAGGGTAATCGGGCAGGCCATATAGACCTCCCCTGATAGGGGGAGTAACACATTTTAAAGTGCTAAGAATAGTACTACTTAACACAACCTAGTTACCATGGCTCCCAGGCCGCATGTTTTTTATTGTTATATTTTGTCAGGGTAATCAGGCAGGCCATATAGAACTCCCCCGATAGGTGGAGTAACACGTATTAAAGTGCTAAGAATAGTACTACTTAACACAACCTAGTTACCATGGCTCCCAGACCGCATGTCTTATTGTTATATTTTGTCAGGGTAATCAGGCAGGCCATATAGACCTCACCAGATAGGGGGAGTTACAGGGATTAAAGTGCTAAGAATAGTACTACTTAACACAACCTAGTTACCATGGGTCCAAGACCGCATGTCTTATTGTTATATTTTGTCAGGGTAATCAGGCAGGCCGTATAGACCTCCCCCGATAGGGGGAGTAAAAGAGATTAAAGTGCTAAGAATAGTACTACTTTACAGTACACAACCTAGTTACCATGGCTCCCAGACCGCATGTCTTATTGTTATATTTTGTCAGGGTAATCAGGCAGGCCATATAGACCTCCCCCGATATGGGGAGTAACAGGTATTTAACTGCTAAGAACAGTACTACTTAACACAACCTAGTAACCATGGGTCCCAGACCGCATGTCTTGTTGTGATACTTTGTCAGGGTAATCATGCAGGCCATATAGACCTCCCCAGATAGGGGGAGTAACAGGTACTAAAGTGCTAAGAATAGTACTACTTAACACAACCTAGTTACTATGGGTACCAGACCGCATGTCTTGTTGTTATATTTTGTCAGGGTAATCATGCAGGCCATATAGACCTCCCCCGATAGGGGGAGTAAAAGGGATTAAAGTGCTAAGAATAGTACTACTAAACACAACCTAATTACCATCGGTCCCAGACCGCATGTTTTATTATTATACTTTGTCAGGGTAATCATGCAGGCCATATAGACCTCCCCCGATATGGGGAGTAACAGGTATTTAACTGCTAAGAACAGTACTACTTAACACAACCTAGTAACCATGGGTCCCAGACCGCATGTCTTGTTGTGATACTTTGTCAGGGTAATCATGCAGGCCATATAGACCTCCCCAGATAGGGGGAGTAACAGGTACTAAAGTGCTAAGAATAGTACTACTTAACACAACCTAGTTACTATGGGTACCAGACCGCATGTCTTGTTGTTATATTTTGTCAGGGTAATCATGCAGGCCATATAGACCTCCCCCGATAGGGGGAGTAAAAGGGATTAAAGTGCTAAGAATAGTTCTACTAAACACAACCTAATTACCATGGGTCCCAGACCGCATGTCTTGTTGTTATACTTTGTCAGGGTAATCATGCAGGCCATATAGACCTCCCCCGATATGGGGAGTAACAGGTATTAAAGTGCTAAGAACAGTAGTACTTAACACAACCTAGTTACCATGGGTCCCAGACCGCATGTCTTGTTGTGATACTTTGTCAGGGCAATCATGCAGGCCATATAGACCTCCCCCGATAGGGTGAGTAAAAGGGATTAAAGTGCTAAGTAATACTAAACACAACCTAATTACCATGGGTCCCAGACCGCATGTTTTATTATTATACTTTGTCAGGGTAATTGTGCAGGCCATATAGACCTCCCCCGATATCGGGACTAACAGGTATTAAAGTGCTAAGAACAGTAGTACTTAACACAACCTAGTTACCATGGGTACCAGACCGCATGTCTTGTTGTTATATTTTGTCAGGGCAATCATGCAGGCCATATAGACCTCCCCCGATAGGGGGAGTAAAAGGGATTAAAGTGCTAAGTAATACTAAACACAACCTAATTACCATGGGTCCCAGACCGCATGTTTTATTATTATACTTTGTCAGGGTAATTGTGCAGGCCATATAGACCTCCCCCGATATCAGGACTAACAGGTATTAAAGTGCTAAGAACAGTAGTACTTAACACAACCTAGTTACCATGGGTACCAGACCGCATGTTTTATTATTAAACTTTGTCAGGGTAATCATGCAGGCCATATAGACCTCCCCAGATATGGGGAGTAACAGGTATTAAACTGCTAAGAACAGTACTACTTAACACAACCTAGTTACCATGGGTCCCAGACCGCATGTCTTGTTGTGATACTTTGTCAGGGTAATCATGCAGGCCATTTAGACCTCCCCAGATAGGAGGAGTAACAGGTATTAAAGAGCTAAGAATAGTACTACTTAACACAACCTAGTTACCATGGGTACCAGACTGCATGTCTTGTTGTTATATTTTGTCAGGGTAATCATGCAGGCCATATAGACCTCCACCGAAAGGGGGAGTAAGAGGGATTAAAGTGCTAAGAAAAGTTTTACTCAACACAAAAGAATTACCATGGGTCCCAGACCGCGTGTCTTGTTGTTATACTTTGTCAGGGTAATCATACACGCCATATAGACCTCCACCGATAGGAGGAGTTACAGGGCTGAAAGTGCTAAGAACAGTACTACTTAACACAACCTAGTTACCATGGGTCCCAGACCGCATGTCTTGTTGTGATACTTTGTCAGGGTAATCATGCAGGCCATTTAGACCTCCCCAGATAGGAGGAGTAACAGGTATTAAAGTGCTAAGAATAGTACTACTTAACACAACCTAGTTACCATGGGTACCAGACTGCATGTCTTGTTGTTATATTTTGTCAGGGTAATCATGCAGGTCATATAGACCTCCCCCGATAGGGGGAGTAAAAGGGATTAAAGTGCTAAGAATAGTACTACTAAACACAACCTAATTACCATGGGTCCCAGACCGCATGTTTTATTATTATACTTTGTCAGGGTAATCGTGCAGGCCATATAGACCTCCCCCGATATCGGGACTAACAGGTATTAAAGTGCTAAGAACAGTACTACTTAACACAACCTAGTTACCATGGGTCACAGACCACATGTCTTGTTGTTATACTTTGTCAGGGTAATCATGCAGGCCATATAGATCTCCTCCGATATGGGGAGTAACAGGTATTTAACTGCTAAGAACAGTACTACTTAACACAACCTAGTTACCATGGGTCGCAGACCACATGTTTTGTTGTGATACTTTGTCAGGGTAATCATGCAGGCCATATAGACCTCCCCTGATAGGGGGAGTAAAAGGGATTAAAGTGCTAAGAATAGTACTACTAAACACAACCTAATTACCATGAGTCACAGACCGCATGTCTTGTTGTTATACTTTGTCAGGATAATAATGCAGGCCATATAGACCTACCCAGATAGGGGGCGTAACATGGATTAAAGTGCTAAGAATAGTACTAATATAAACACAACCTAGTTACCATGGGTCCCAGACCGCATGTCTTGTTGTTATATTTTGTCAGGGTAATCATGCAGGTCATATAGACCTCCCCCGATAGGGGGAGTAAAAGGGATTAAAGTGCTAAGAATAGTACTACTAAACACAACCTAATTACCATGGGTCCCAGCCCGCATGTTTTATTATTATACTTTGTCAGGGTAATCATGCAGGCCATATAGACCTCCCCCGATATCGGGACTAACAGGTATTAAAGTGCTACGAATAGTACTACTTAACACAACCTAGTTACCATGGGTCCCAGACCACATGTTTTGTTGTTATACTTTGTCAGGGTAATCATGCAGGCCATATAGACCTCCCCCGATAGGCGAGTAAAAGGGATTAAAGTGCTAAGAATAGTTCTACTTAACACAACCTAGTTACCATGGGTCCCAGACCGCATGTTTTATTATTATACTTAGTCAGGGTAATTATATATCTATCAAATCGATCTATTTATCTTCTATCGATTCTATCTAACTATCAATCTATGTATATCTATCTATCAAATCTATCTATCTCGTGGCCGGACTGATTTGAGACAGCCACTTGTGTTTAGGCCAAATTTGAAGTAGGAGGACAGACCAATCATCTTCTTCCATCTCCCTGTTCCAAAAATGCAGGCCATATAGACCTCCCCCAATAGGGGGAGTAACAGGTAGTAAACTGCTAAGAATAATACTACTTAACACACCACGGGTCCCAGACCGCATGTCTTATTGTTATACTCTGTCAGGGAAATCATATATCTATCAAATCTATCTATTTATCTATCAAATCTATCTAACTATCATCCGTATCTATCAAATATAAATTGCATCTATTGATCTATGTAATTCATATCTATCAAATGTATATTGCATCTTTTGATCTATGTAATTTGTATCTATCAAATGTATATTGCATCGATTGATCTATGTAATTTGTATCTATCAAATGTATATTGCATCAATTGATCTATGTAATTTGTATCTATCATCAAATGTATATTGCATCTATTGATCTATGTAATTTGTAACTATCATATGTATATTGCATCTATTGATCTATGTAATCTATGTATCTAACTATCAAATCTATCTAACTCGTGGTTGTGCAAATGGACTGTTTGCAGTTGTTTGCGGTGCGTTACACAGGGAGTTTGGTCTGTCACTGTGAAGCTGGCATAACCCTTACACTACCTGATCGATACAACATCATACCTGATGTTTTAAAGCAAGTTATTCAAAAAATTTTAGGAATGTTAGGTGATTAAGGCCCTTTATGGCTTTAAACCAGACTCTGCATCAACTATGTAATTTTCCTTGGGAGTTTTTGCCATGGCATGCCACAGTCCAGGTGTTAGTCCCCTTGAAACAACTTTTCCATCACTATTGTGGCCAGAAAGAGTCCTTGTGGGTTTTAAAGCTCGTCTGCCTATTGAAGTCAATGGCGGTTCGCGCGGTTCGCCGGTTCGCGGACAGTCGCGGAAGTTTGAGTCCGCCGTTCGTGAACCGAAATTTTAAGGTTCACAACATCACTACTCCTTAACTCATCTGCCACCTCTGAGGTGGCGGACAGCAATCAGCCCGATCGTATATACGATCGGGTTGATTGACACCCCCTGCTAGCGGCAAATTGGCCACGAATGTGCAGGGCAGGCATTGCACCAACATTTCACTATCAATGTGCGGTGGACATGATACGCTACAGTGGATCATATCCACTCGCACATTAGTAAATCGCACCCCAAGCGCAAACTGTTAGGGTTTTTAAAAAAATGTGCACCAAATACAACATACATTAAAATAAAGTGTTACACCCATATAGACACTACCTGATAAAATGATTAATTTGAATATTACTACAATTTTTTTTTATAAGGGTTAAAAGGTATATGGTATATGAAAAGGTGCTTTAACTTACTTCAGCTATAACGCTGTAGGTCTTACAGAGTGTTGGGTTAGTGCGCAAACAATAAGTATTTTTTTGAAAGCACGCTCTATTGAAAACTATATGGAGAAGAAGTTAACGGGATCATAATATCCAAAGTCCTGAAGTTAGCATGCATCAGGTTTTACTCATGTTCAAATAATTTACTTTCAACTTGTAATACAAGCGCTAACCTGCCCATGTTAAAAGTTTACTTTCAGCTGTGTTTACGAGCAAACAAAATAAATATTTAACGCACCACTTTTAATCTGGCCCAATATGTGGTAGCAAGGTAAATTGTCTGTAATCACCATCCTTACAATAATAAATAGAAAAAGTAGTAATCTTGCTATCTTAGCCCACCATCCACCAGCTGTACAATATATACCTTTATCATTTCACCTACACCCATTTGTTCTGTTTGCCTATATCTCACACAAGCATAAAAGCAATAATACATGAAACCTAAAAAAATGTTTTCATGATTGAGAAAGAGAATACAATTTTAAAAAAACTTTCCAAATTTTCTTCTATGATCTATTTTGCTTTATTCTCTTGGAATCCTTTGTTGAAGAAAAGCAATCATTACTGTGCGCTAGTTAACACATTGGGTGAGCCAATTACATGAGGCATATTTGTGCAGCCACCAATCAGCAGCTCCTGAGCCTACCGAGGTATGCTTTTCAACAAGGGATACCAAGAGAACAAAACACATTAGATAAAAGAAATACATTGGAAAGTTATTTTTAAATCGCATGCTATATCTGAATCATGAAAGAAAAATTGGGTTTCATTTCCCTTTAAACTGGAGACACATCAGGGCATCCATCATCCATCCCCACCCACTAGACATTAGACAACCAGGAATCATTGATCTTTAATAAAAGTTATATAAAACAAATGGACATCAAAAAATGTGCTGTTCCTCTAGTGGTGTTGACCGAATAACCTGGGCTGTAACCCCGTGTACCCATTTCACAAACTATTATTATTATTATTCTGAGTGTTAAAATTGTGCACTTCAAATGTATTTTTTATTTTTAAGTTCCCCATGTGCTTTTAAGACGGGATGATGAGCCACAATCAGCACTGCTAGGCACATTTTTGTACATATCGACACAAGAGAAAAAGAAAAAACAAGGGGACACACAATATAAGTGTTTGTAGAAAAGGCAGGAGACCTTGTCTGCGTTTAAACAGTAAAACATTATAATAATTACTGAGTTAAAGTGGGTAAAAGCCAATGAGTATATTTAAAAAAATAAATAAAAAAAACACTTTTTTTGTGGGGGAAAATCAATACTGCAAAGTCCAAATCAAATACTACGCTGGTAATCAACTTTATTATCTGCAAGTCGCTTCTACCTAATGTTCAATGCTTCTCACCACCACCCCATATAATTTGGCCTTCCTGACTGACAAATAGCTGCAGTACATTTATCAAGCTGAATCAATATGTATAGGCTGTGGACTCGCTCTCGTGGTTCAGAAATCTCCCATTCAAAATGCTCAGTCTCTCGTAACGTGAGTTACTTGTTGGTGAACAAGAAATCCGGATCGGCACAATCGCTACTATTGCTTGCTGTTCTGCGTAAAGTGATGAGCGCTGTCATAATACTCATAATGTATGCGCAGTCATAATACTCATTGTCTAAGGAGTAGTTTGCCCCTTTAAGTACACAAAATAAACAGTGTGCATGTGAAGCATACTTAAGTACACTGCATGTGCTCAGAGCTGGTATTGCGTGGGAAATGACTCAGCATGTGTCATGTACACCACCGCTGGCTCTCTTCGCAGATTCACTTTTTAAAATTAGTGTTTATATGCTCCTATTAGGAAAGGTAAATTTAAACAGTGATATATTTTTTCTAGGGCATTTTTGCTAATGCATTTGTATTGGAAAAATGCTTCTATTCAAAATAGAAATGCAATGATGCACATTTTGCTGGAATGTCCCTTTAAGATGGCTAACTTGTATTTTAAATTCTGACTCTAAAGTTAAATAATACATAGTTTTATAGCGAGGCATTGTATATTTGTTGTGTTCTTGAATAAATTAAAGTTCATGTGTCACCCATACGACTAGCTTTTAGCTACAGTTTACATTAGACTGTGTTTAGTATATAATATTGTGTGCAGTGTGGTCTTACCACCACAGAGGGCGCTGCGGCATTTGACTGCACTCACTGTCTCACTACCATGAACTTTCTGTGTGCTGCAGGGTCCAGACAAGCCATGTGCAATCAGGTAAGATCAGCCATTATAAACCAGAGTATCTCACTAACGCTGCACACACACACACGTGTAACATATAGCTATACACTAATGATTTGTTTAGCAGCATTAGTAAGTCACCTGCTACTGCATTACACAGAACATACAAACACAACTATCTCACTAGCTCTGCACACACACACGTGTAACATATAATTATAGACTAATGATTTGTTTAGCAGCATTAGTAAGTCACCTGCTACTGCATTACACAGAACATACAAACACAACTAGATTTAAATGTTAAAGGGATAATCCAAATACAATTGAAATGTGCATCTTTATTTTTTTGTTTGAAAACAAGCATTTTTGTAATATACAGACATTAGAAAACTCTTTTAGAAAAATCTATCACTGAGAGATGTTACTGTTAAGTGTATGAAATATACAGACATTAGCAAAGAAACTGCATCTGCGTGTGTCTTTCTGATATAATGGTGTAGCTGCAGCAGTACTAGAAGGGTGGGAGCTGTATTTTATCAATTGCTTTGATGCTGTTCAGAAGCCTGGCAGGGGTTAATATTTTGTATTGTTCTTGCTGTGGGTTACAGTATTTTTGCAGTTTAGAATGACTATGTCCTGCTATGTAGATGCTGAAGGGTTAATAATGTAACCCTTGCTTGTTTAATTTGGCCCTAAATTGAAAAAGTATTATTCATATGCAAGTGAGCTGTTAGGGTGTTTTATTTAACATGCATTAAAAAATATAGTAAATATTTTTAGGTAATTAGTGATTTAATCTAATTTTCTTGCTGCAAATGTTTTAATTTACTTTTTGAAAAGTTTCTACTGTGATGCCTATCAAAATCTTTAATGTAAATTAAAAGACTTGCAGCCAGAAACTGAGATTAAAAACCCTTTTCCCTAAAAAATGATCCTTGTTAACAGTCCCTTTAATATCAGTTGACATTTATTTTGATATAAGGCAGTGGTTTTCAAACCTGTCCCCAGGCCTCCCCAAAAGGCCAGATTTTCAGGATTACCTTGGATGAGAGCTGGTAAACTAACCATGTTTACTAATCAGCTGATTATTTCACCTGTGGTCCAGTTCAGATATCCACAGAAAGTGGCCTTTTTAGGGAGGTCTGAGGTCAGGTTTTAAAACCAGTGGTCTAGGGTTATCATTGCTCAGCTGGGGGTTTATAATAATTTAGGGCTAGGCCATGAGTTATGAGTAAACTTGATGCATGCTATAGTAAATTTACTGACTCTTTTCAAGTCTATGGAGATGGTAAGTTTACTACAGCACAAGCTTAAAGGTAGACAATAGGGGTATCTTTTTACAGAGAAAAAATAAATTATTTTTTTAAACAGTAAGGGCTAGATCACAAGCCATGAGTAAACTTAAAGGGACAGCAAATGGTAGGAAAAAAGCCTTTTTTATTTTCTTTTTTAAATGCCTAAGCATTTAAAAAAGAAAATAAAAAAGGCTTTTTTCCTACCATTTGCTGTCCCTTTAAGTTTACTCATGGCTTGTGATCTAGCCCTTACTGTTTAAAAAAATAATTTATTTTGTCCAGTTTAGAGAGACTTTTAACGTTGCATTTTGTCTAAGAAAAACAAATTAACTGAAACAAACTTTTTTTTTTTTTTTTTAATAAATAATTTTTATTGAGGTAAAATGGCAAACAGAAATAGAATTTCGGAAAAAAACATCATGGCAACATGCCCATTTGACATACATTAAATTTTACAAGGTGAATTGAACAAGCATGCCTTCACAACTGTATAATCTGGACTTAACTTAGCCCTAAGGTATAACTTCTAGCCATGAGTATTACCTCGTTTTTACATAAGTGCATGAACAGAGGACAGATAACACAAATCCAAACAGCTAATTGCCATTTTTGTGGCCAGGAGAATGATAATGCACAGTATTTTTTCTGGCTTGTTCAATTTTCCTAGTCCAAGGTGAAAAAGGGCCGTATCTGGTGTGAGATTGCGAAGTAAACCTAATTGATCTAACATTATCCCCACCTTCCTCCACACTCTCTGAACCCCCGCACAGCTCCACCAGACATGTAGATGCGTACCCCTGCTGCCACACCCTCTCCAGCATGTATCCGGCCTATGAGGGAACATCTTATGTAATTGCTCCGGGACCCTGTGCCAACGCAGCATCAATTTTACAAATAGCTCAAAGAGCGTAACGCAATGGATCGCCATTTTTGTGTGTCTGATAGCTGTCTGCCATTCCAATTCGGGATATACCTGCCCCAGTTCTCTCTCCCACTCCAGAACCCGAAACTGCTTCACAAAGCCATCCGAGCCTAAAAGCAGTTGGTAGTGGATTGTCATGGCCTTTCGGAGAGGCTTACCCACTAGCCACCGTCTTTCCCATTGAGTCAAATCCCTAGGGTTCAGTTTTGGGAATTTCCAAGCTATTAGCAAGGAGATAAATCTAAAATACTCAAAGTGGTATTTCTTGGGAATATCAATATTTGGCAAGTCAAGAGCTTGCAGAGCCAATCCACGGGGTGTGTAAAGATCACGAGTCTGCTTCACCCCCCAAGCGGTCCACATCTGGAGATGTGAGTCAGGAAGACAGAGCAACAATGCTCTTATTGAATGCACAGGCGAAGGGTGAGGAGCAACCTGTGGGAGGCCATGAAGATCCCTCCAAACTCTAATACAGGCTCCAATAATAGGGTTGTCCACTCCTATAAGAACGTCCGAGTGTCTAGGGACCCAGATAAGATCCTCTAGGAGCAGTCCTGAATGGAGTATGGCCTGCTCAAGTTGTCCCCATCTAGTTTCCTCTGGCGGGACTCCCCAGGCTGTGATATGTGACAGCATAGCTGCTTCATAGTATTTATGGATGCTGGGGGCTGCAAGCCCACCGTGTAGGACAGTTTTTTGTAATTGTTGCATAGCCACCCTTGGGGGTTTACCCTGCTAGATAAATCTACTTATTATGGATTGGAGGCGCTTTAGAATATAGTTTGGGACCCTCAATGGGATACACCTGAACAGGTACGTGGCCTTGGGCAGCAAAGTCATTTTGACTGATTGGATTCTCCCAATCCATGAGATCTCATAGTGAGGCTTTCAAATTCTCTCAATAGCGGGTCAAAATTAGACCGAATCACCGTCTTCGGATCAGGAGAGAGGATAATCCCCAGATGTTTTATCTGGGTTGTCGACCAGTCAAATGGATAGGCTTCCTTTAGCTGGGAAAATTGTATCGGAGGGAGATTTAGGGCCAAAGCCTCCGTCTTTGTATAATTGAGTTTGTAATAAGACATCTCGCCGAACTGCCTTAAGCCATCAAAAACCGCCGGGAGGGACACCTCAGGCTCCGACACAAATAAGGTGAGATCGTCTGCAAATAACGCAAGCTTTTGTAAGGTATCATGGATTAAAAAACCCTTAATCCTATGATTTTGCCTAATCATGGCTGCCAGGGGCTTGATGGAAAGGACAAAGAGAAGGGGGGAAAGCGGGGACCCCTGTCTAGTCCCGTTTCTGATCTCAAAAGGCTCAGAACAGAACCCCTTGCCCCTAATTCTAGCAGACGGGTTGGAATACAGAGCCATAACCGCTTCTATAAATTGCGCCGGAAGCCCGAAGGCCCCCATAACCTCCTCCATATACTCCCACCGTACCCTGTCAAATGCCTTTTCCGCATCCAACGACAGGGCAACTAGTGGGAGCCCCAAGGATGTGGCCTCTGTAAAGATGTTTAGTAAATGACGCGTATTATCCGAGCCTTGCCTGCCTCGCACGAATCCCACCTGTTCCAAGTGTATTAGGGACGGGAGTTCCCTGCCTAGCCGGTTTGCCAAGATTTTTGAGTATATTTTAACATCCTCATTTATTAAGGAGATTGGTCTATAACTCTCACAGCGACTAGGGTCCTTACCCGGTTTGGGAATGGTCACAATTTCTGCCTCCAGGCATTCTTTAGGGAAACTTCTAGTCTGAAAGGCCGAGTTGAAAACAGAAACCAGAACCGGGCCAACTTCTACACTTAATTTTTTGTAAAAGATAGAAGAAAAGCCACCGGCCCCGGCGCCTTATTCAGCTTCATTCCCTTAATCACTTGTTGCACCTCAGTGATGGTGACTGGGGCTGATAGTCTCTCCCCCGCCTTCTCAGGTACCCCGAGCAAGCCAAGGTCTCTTAAGAAGCGAGTGATGTCCTCTCTTGGAAGAGTCTGGTATCTCTCCGAAGAATACAATTTGGTACAACCTCCGGTAATAGTCCACAAAGGCTTCCCCAATATCTCTGGGTGAGTAGCATCTTTCGCCCCCTTTCTGAATAAAGGGGATTCTGTTAGTTAGCGTTTTTTGTCGTAATCTGTTCGCTAGGAGGCAATCCGCTTTATTGCCACTATGATAAAATCTCAATTTCAGGAATCTGTGATTCTTCTGGACCTGTTCCAATTCAAGATTGCGGATCTGAGCTTTAATAGTATTCCACGCCCTAATATCTGAGGGAGAGACACCCTCCCCAGCCTGTTTCCTCTCTAGGGCCAGCTTACCATAGAGTTGCGCCAGTGTTTCAGTTCTCTTTTTTCTGTTCTGGGATTCTCTTTTTATGAGTATCCCTCTCATGTATGCTTTCAGTGCTAGCCAGACCATGGATATTGAAGTTTCCCCATTAATATTGTTCTCAAGGAACTCAGTAATTTCCCTGGACCATTCGGGCAGGAAAATATTCTGAAACAGATGTTCAGGCAAACGCCATCTCCTTGGCCCCTCATGCGCTCCAGTCCCATCAAGAGTGACCATCACAGCATCATGATCAGACCACATGCAAGGCACTATAGCGGAGCCACGTACTTGTCTTACCGCCCACGGGTCGCAGAAAACATCATATATCCTGGAGAAGGATGAGTGTGGAGCAGAATAGAAGGTATGGTCACAGGCGCCCGGATGGAGAGCCCTCCACACATCATGGAAATCATATTGCGCTGTCAGTTCCCTAAATTTTTGGGAGAGAAAATCTCGGAGGCAATCCGCTTTATTGCCACTATGATAAAATCTCAATTTCAGGAATCTGTGATTCTTCTGGACCTGTTCCAATTCAAGATTGCGGATATGAGCTTTAATAGTATTCCACGCCCTAATATCTGAGGGAGAGACACCCTCCCCAGCCTGTTTCCTCTCTAGGGCCAGCTTACCATAGAGTTGCGCCAGTGTTTCAGTTCTCTTTTTTCTGTTCTGGGATTCTCTTTTTATGAGTATCCCTCTCATGTATGCTTTCAGTGCTAGCCAGACCATGGACATTGAAGTTTCCCCATTAATATTGTTCTCAAGGAACTCGGTAATTTCCCTGGACCATTCGGGCAGGAAAATATTCTGAAACAGATGTTCAGGCAAACGCCATCTCCTTGGCCCCTCATGCGCTCCAGTCCCATCAAGAGTGACCATCACAGCATCATGATCAGACCACATGCAAGGCACTATAGCGGAGCCACGTACTTGTCTTACCGCCCACGGGTCGCAGAAAACATCATATATCCTGGAGAAGGAGGAGTGTGGAGCAGAATAGAAGGTATGGTCACAGGCGCCCGGATGGAGAGCCCTCCACACATCATGGAAATCATATTGCGCTGTCAGTTCCCTAAATTTTTGGGAGAGAAAATCTCTGTTCCTGTCGCTGCCTAGGTTGGTATGTCCCCTTCTATCTTTCTCAGGATCCCAAAGCATATTAAAGTCCCCCGCCAAGAGGGTATGACCCTGCTTTACTGTGGCTACCTGGAGGAGCAATTTCCTCAGAAAGCTAACCTGGTTAGTGTTAGGTAAGTATTTTGCAACTAGCGTGTATAATACACAGTTTAAGCGGCACACACATATTACATAGCATCCCGCCGGATCGCTTGCCGTGTAAATAGGTTCGTAGGCTACCTGATCTCCTATGAATATCGTCACCCCCCCCTAGCTTTTTTTGTGGAATGTGGATGAAACATTAACTGGGTATCTCTTTGGTTTGAATCTATCTACAGCGTCTTCAGTCCAGTGAGTCTCCTGGAGGAAAGCCACGTCAACCCTATGTTTTAGTAAAAATTTGAGCGCCAGACTCCTCTTAGTTGGGGAGTTCAGACCCTTGGTATTTAAGGTGCATACCTTCATGGTTAGGTCTCAACAGAGAGGTGGAGAGAGAGAAAAAAAAAAAAAGGAAAAAAAAAAAAGAGGAGGGGGTGGGGTGAGGGGGAAAGAAGAAAGATTAGAGAGAATTTAGTCTTAAAAGAAAGCTCCTGTTGCCTTCGGGTGGTGGAAGATAGTTACCCCCTGCTGGGGGTATGCGGGGGGTCTAAAGTCCCTTAATCGCAGGGTATGAATTACTTATCTGTTAATGATTAATGGGGTGGGATAAAATGTAGAATACTGGGGAGTAAATGAATAGGTAAGTAAGGGAGTAGGCAAATAAGTAGGCAAGCCGGTGTATGTAGATATTATCCCTGTCTATAATCAGCTCTGCAGCCTATAGATTTAGGAGGTATGACACAAACAGGAGAATTATTACTTTGGTGAGATAGGGAGTAATGGGATAGGGTTATGCGGCATGGGTAGGGTGGATACAAAGGAGTGAGAGTGAGTGAAATGAAATAAGAATAAGTGAGGATTAAATGAGATGAGATGAAATGAAAAATGATGAAAGATGCTAAAAAGCATTGAAAGATGAATGAATTGAGGAGGGGCAGAGCCAGCAACAGACCCTCACACCCCCCCTCAAACCTGTAACTTACTTTTTAAATGTAACAAGACAACAGTAGCAAAAATGCAAATATATATGGGCGCTACATAAGATCAACCTTGTGGTCTAATTTGTGAAGTTAACCATCATTACTCGTGGAACAAGAAGAAATTCATTGATACAATTTTCATGTACCCTTCACATGGTTACTCATAAAGTCAGCCTAATTGGGACCCATAGGTGTCACACTAGATGAACTCAAAATGGCCAAACAGTAGTGGACCTTATGACAATTTAATAGGTGAAAAAAATTAGTTTAAGCTCAGGTCTTGAGCTCTTCTAGGGCCCCTAGAGCTCTCTTAGGTGTGTATGTAATGGTATCTGGAGGAAATACCATTAGAGGGCTGAAGGCAAGTCAGGCCTATAAAAGCAGTGGGTCAGTCTCGGTGTTATGGGCTTCCTGGATTCCACTCCTGGGCGTTCACCCTCAGCTCTGGACTCCGCCTGTGCAGGCGGGCCGGCCCGTTATGATCCATAGGGGGCCTCCTCGGGAAGGCTGGTGGGGACCTATCTTGCTGCGGCAACTGCCACGTCCGAATGAGCTCCTGACCTTGCTGGGGGGTTAGAATGATATGCTGAGCTCCATCTTTAGTAGCTATCAACTTGGTTGGAAAACCCCACCTATATCTGATCTGGTTGTTTCTTAGCACTCTGGTGACCTCTGCAGAGACCTCTCTGAATTGCCCATTGAGCTGCGGTGAGCGCAGCATTGCTCTCATCAGTTTATCTTTGTATGAGTAGTAGTGCAAGCGGGCTATAGTGTCTCTAAGTTTACCAGGAGGGAGATTTCTAGGTCTCGCCATCCGGTGAATTCTGTCTATTCTTGTAAGGAAGGGCTGAGCCTCCCTTAGTACACAGGAGGAAGAACTCAATTGCAGAGTAAATAGATTTGTATCACTAGAAATGCAGATTATCACTATTGGTAAGTGAAATCCAAAAATACCAGTGAAATTATAATCTGAAAATATTACCCCAGAAGAGGATCACTTCAATGTGTCCTATTTAGGAACAGAGAAAAAATTATATATATTGTATCAATTTTAACCACAGTGTATCAAATGGTACTGGGAGAATAATACAATAGAAAGGAAAAATTAAACAATTGAATTGCAAGTCACCAGTCTGAAAATGACCAAGCAATAAAAATAACTTCTTAGTTACCAACTTATACTCTAAGTATTGGTCCTAGCCTTTTAGTGTGGTTTAAAGATAGGCTGGATTTAACTAAGTTGAGAAAAGCAATTAGGCAAGTGGTTTAAGCAGCGGTTTGAACGTTGCAATGTTATTTGTGAAAAAGGAAGATAAAGTACTTGCGGTTCACTGCTAGCAGTTCTCACCACTCGGCTTAATTAATGCTGCTGCTCAAGCTCCTTGTCTGTGTTAGTTGTATTGGAAAACAGCCCGAGCTTGTGCGTGACTTCCACGCTGCTGTCCGGTGCAGTGGGAGGCGGATCCTGAGATGACATGTACTCCGGTGTTGACGAGTGAATCCGTAAAGCGGCTGCGGCTGTAAGTTATTCATCATTTTTCATTCAAATTCCACATTTCAGCTACAAAATAATGTTTTACACGTTATTTCTTCATTTCCTTACTTTTCAACATTTGGGCAACATTAGGAAATGAAGAAAAATGACTTTGTAGCCAAAATGTTGAAAATATTGACTAAAACGTAATTTTCATCATTTTTCACTCAAATTCCACATTTCAGCTACAAAATAATGTTTTACACAGTTGGGCAACATTAGGAAATGCAACAGTTGGGCAACATTAGGAAATGAAGAAATATGAATTTTTAGCCAAAATGTTGAAAATATGGGCTAAAACGTAATTTTCATAATTTTTCACTCAAATTCCACATTTCAGCTACAAAATAATGTTTTACACCTTATTTCTTCATTTCCTTACTTTTCAACATTTGGGCAACATTAGGAAATGAAGAAAAATGACTTTGTAGCCAAAATGTTGAAAATATGGGCTAAAATATAATTTTCATAATTTCTCACTCAAATTCCACATTTCAGCTACAAAATAATGTTTTACACCTTATGTATTGATTTCCTTACTTTTCAACATTTGGGCAACATTAGGAAATGAAGAAAAATGACTTTGTAGCCAAAATGTTGAAAATATGGGCTAAAACGTAATTTTTCTAATTTTTCACTCAAATTCCACATTTCAGTTACAAAATAATGTTTCCTTACTTTTCAACATTTGGGCAACATTAGGAAATGAAGAAATATGACTTCTTTTGAATGTTGCCCAAATGTTGAAAATATGGGCTAAAACGTAATTTTCATAATTTTTCACTCAAAATCCACATTTCAGCTACAAAATAATGTTTCCTTACTTTTCAACATTTGGGCAACATTAGGAAATGAAGAAATATGATTTTTTAGTTAAAATGTTGAAAATATGGGCTAAAACGTAATTTTCATCATTTTTCACTCAAATTCCAAATTTCAGCTACAAAATAATGTTTTACACCTTATTTCTTCATTTCCTTACTTTTCAACATTTGGGCAACATTAGGAAATTAAGAAAAATGACTTTGTAGCCAAAATGTTGAAAATATGGGCTCAAACGTAATTTTCATCATTTTTCACTCAAATTCCACATTTCAGCTACAAAATAATGTTTTACACCTTATTTCTTCATTTCCTCACTTTTCAACATTTGGGCAACATTAGGAAAAGAAGAAAAATGACTTTGTAGCCAAAATGTTGAAAATATGGGCTAAAACGTAATTTTCATCATTTTTCATTCAAATTCCACATTTCAGCTACAAAATAATGTTTTACACGTTATTTCTTCATTTCCTTACTTTTCAACATTTGGGCAACATTAGGAAATGAAGAAAAATGACTTTGTAGCCAAAATGTTGAAAATATGGGCTAAAACGTAATTTTCATAATTTTTCACTCAAATTCCACATTTCAGCTACAAAATAATGTTTTACACCTTATTTCTTCATTTCCTTACTTTTCAACAGTTTGGCAAAATTAGGAAATGAAGAAATATGAATTTTTAGCCAAAATGTTGAAAATATGGGCTAAAACATAATTTTCATAATTTTTCACTCAAATTCCACATTTCAGCTCCAAAATAATGTTTTACACCTTATTTCTTCATTTCCTTACTTTTCAACATTTGGGCAACATTAGGAAATGAAGAAAAATGACTTTGTAGCCAAAATGTTGAAAATATGGGCTAAAATGTAATTTTCATAATTTTTCACTCAAATTCCACATTTCAGCTACAAAATAATGTTTTACACGTTATTTCTTGATTTCCTTACTTTTCAACATTTGGGCAACATTAGGAAAAGAAGAAATATGACTTCTTTTCAATGTTGCCCAAATGTTGAAAATATGGGCTAAAACGTAATTTTCATCATTTTTCACTCAAATTCCACATTTCAGCTACAAAATAATGTTTTCTTACTTTTCAACATTTGGGCAACATTAGGAAATGAAGAAATATGAATTTTTAGCCAAAATGTTGAAAATATGGGCTAAAACGTAATTTTCATCATTTTTCACTCAAATTCCACATTTCAGCTACAAAATAATGTTTTACACCTTATTTCTTCATTTCCTTACTTTTCAACAGTTGGGCAACATTAGGAAATGAAGAAATATGAATTTTTAGCCAAAATGTTGAAAATATGGGCTAAAACGTAATTTTCATAATTTTTCACTCAAATTCCACATTTCAGCTACAAAATAATGTTTTACACCTTATTTCTTCATTTCCTTACTTTTCAACATTTGGGCAACATTAGGAAATGAAGAAAATGACTTTGTAGCCAAAATGTTGAAAATATGGGCTAAAACGTAATTTTCATAATTTTTCACTCAAATTCCACATTTCAGCTACAAAATAATGTTTTACACCTTATTTCTTCATTTCCTTACTTTTCAACATTTGGGCAACATTAGGAAATGAAGAAAAATGACTTTGTAGCCAAAATGTTGAAAATATGGGCTAAAACGTAATTTTCATCATTTTTCACTCAAATTCCACATTTCAGCTACAAAATAATGTTTACACCTTATTTCTTCATTTCCTTACTTTTCAACATTTGGGCAACATTAGGAAATGAAGAAATATGACTTTGTAGCCAAAATGTTGAAAATATGGGCTAAAACGTAATTTTCATCATTTTTCACTCAAATTCCACATTTCAGCTACAAAATAATGTTTCCTTACTTTTCAACATTTGGGCAACATTAGGAAATGAAGAAATATGATTTTTTAGCCAAAATGTTGAAAATATGGGCTAAAACGTAATTTTCATCATTTTTCACTCAAATTCCACATTTCAGCTACAAAATAATGTTTTACACCTTATTTCTTCATTTCCTTACTTTTCAACATTTGGGCAACATTAGGAAATGAAGAAAAATGACTTTGTAGCCAAAATGTTGAAAATATGGGCTAAAACGTAATTTTCATCATTTTTCACTCAAATTCCACATTTCAGCTACAAAATAATGTTTTACACCTTATTTCTTCATTTCCTTACTTTTCAACATTTGGGCAACATTAGGAAATGAAGAAAAATGACTTTGTAGCCAAAATGTTGAAAATATGGGCTAAAACGTAATTTTCATCATTTTTCACTCAAATTCCACATTTCAGCTACAAAATAATGTTTTACACCTTATTTCTTCATTTCCTTACTTTTCAACATTTGGGCAACATTAGGAAATGAAGAAAAATGACTTTGTAGCCAAAATGTTGAAAATATGGGCTAAAACGTAATTTTCATCATTTTTCACTCAAATTCCACATTTCAGCTACAAAATAATGTTTTACACCTTATTTCTTCATTTCCTTACTTTTCAACATTTTGGGCAACATTAGGAAATGAAGAAATATGAATTTTTAGCCAAAATGTTGAAAATATGGGCTAAAACGTAATTTTCATCATTTTTCACTCAAATTCCACATTTCAGCTACAAAATAATGTTTTACACCTTATTTCTTCATTTCCTTACTTTTCAACATTTGGGCAACATTAGGAAATGAAGAAAAATGACTTTGTAGCCAAAATGTTGAAAATATGGGCTAAAACGTAATTTTCATAATTTTTCACTCAAATTCCACATTTCAGCTACAAAATAATGTTTTACACGTTATTTCTTGATTTCCTTACTTTTCAACATTTGGGCAACATTAGGAAAAGAAGAAATATGACTTTGTAGCCAAAATGTTGAAAATATGGGCTAAAACGTAATTTTCATCATTTTTCACTCAAATTCCACATTTCAGCTACAAAATAATGTTTCCTTACTTTTCAACATTTGGGCAACATTAGGAAATGAAGAAATATGAATTTTTAGCCAAAATGTTGAAAATATGGGCTAAAACGTAATTTTCATCATTTTTCACTCAAATTCCACATTTCAGCTACAAAATAATGTGTTACACCTTATTTCTTCATTTCCTCACTTTTCAATGTTTGGGCAACATTAGGAAATGAAGAAAAATGACTTTGTAGCCAAAATGTTGAAAATATGGGCTAAAACTTAATTTTCATAATTTTTCATTCAAATTCCACATTTCAGCTACAAAATAATGTTTTACACGTTATTTCTTCATTTCCTTTTTTTCAACATTTGGGCAACATTAGGAAATGAAGAAAAATGACTTTGTAGCCAAAATGTTGAAAATATGGGCTAAAACGTAATTTTCATCATTTTTCACTCAAATACCACATTTCAGCTACAAAATAATGTTTCCTTACTTTTTAACATTTGGGCAACATTAGGAAATGAAGAAATATGATTTTTTAGCCAAAATGTTGAAAATATGGGCTAAAACCTAATTTTCATCATTTTTCACTCAAATTCCAAATTTCAGCTACAAAATAATGTTTTACACCTTATTTCTTCATTTCCTTACTTTTCAACATTTGGGGACATTAGGAAATGAAGAAAAAGTGACTTTGTAGCCAAAATGTTGAAAATATGGGCTAAAACGTAATTTTCATCATTTTTCACTCAAATTCCACATTTCAGCTACAAAATAATGTTTCCTTACTTTTGAACATTTGGGCAACATTAGGAAATGAAGAAAAATGACTTTGTAGCCAAAATGTTGAAAATATGGGCTAAAATGTAATTTTCATAATCTTTCACTCAAATTCCACATTTCAGCTACAAAATAATGTTTTACACGATATTTCTTGATTTCCTTACTTTTCAACATTTGGGCAACATTAGGAAAAGAAGAAATATGACATCTTTTCAATGTTGCCCAAATGTTGAAAATATGGGCTAAAACGTAATTTTCATCATTTTTCACTCAAATTCCACATTTTAGCTACAGAATAATGTTTCCTTACTTTTCAACATTTGGGCAACATTAGGAAATGAAGAAATATGAATTTTTAGCCAAAATGTTGAAAATATGCGCTAAAACGTAATTTTCATCATTTTTCACTCAAATTCCACATTTCAGCTACAAAATAATGTTTTACACCTTATTTCTTCATTTCCTTACTTTTCAACAGTTGGGCAACATTAGGAAATGAAGAAATATGAATTTTTAGCCAAAATGTTGAAAATATGGGCTAAAACGTAATTTTCATCATTTTTCACTCAAATTCCACATTTCAGCTACAAAATAATGTGTTACACCTTATTTCTTCATTTCCTTACTTTTCAACATTTGGGCAACATTAGGAAATGAAGAAAAATGACTTTGTAGCCAAAATGTTAAAAATATGGGCTAAAACGTAATTTTCATCATTTTTCATTCAAATTCCACATTTCAGCTACAAAATAATGTTTTACACCTTATTTCTTCATTTCCTTACTTTTCAACATTTGGGCAACATTAGGAAATGAAGAAAAATGACTTTGTAGCCAAAATGTTGAAAATATGGGCTAAAACGTAATTTTCATCATTTTTCACTCAAATTCCACATTTCAGCTACAAAATAATGTTTCCTTACTTTTCAACATTTGGGCAACATTAGGAAA
Source organism: Bombina bombina (assembly GCF_027579735.1). Lineage (NCBI taxonomy): Eukaryota > Metazoa > Chordata > Amphibia > Anura > Bombinatoridae > Bombina > Bombina bombina. Next base: position 856,766,163 of record NC_069500.1, read on the forward strand.
TGAAGAAATATGATTTTTTTAGCCAAAATGTTGAAAATATGGGCTAAAATATAATTTTCATAATGTTTCACTCAAATTCCACATTTCAGCTACAAAATAATGTTTTACACGTTATTTCTTCATTTCCTTACTTTTCAACATTTGGGCAACATTAGGAAATGAAGAAAAAGTGACTTTGTAGCCAAAATGTTGAAAATATGGGCTAAAACGTAATTTTCATCATTTTTCACTCAAATTCCACATTTCAGCTACAAAATAATGTTTCCTTACTTTTGAACATTTGGGCAACATTAGGAAATGAAGAAAAATGACTTTGTAGCCAAGATGTTGAAAATATGGGCTAAAACGTAATTTTCATCATTTTTCACTCAAATTCCACATTTCAGCTACAAAATAATGTTTCCTTACTTTTCAACATTTGGGCAACATTAGGAAATGAAGAAATATGATTTTTTTAGCCAAAATGTTGAAAATATGGGCTAAAACGTAATTTTCATAATTTTTCACTCAAATTCCACATTTCAGCTACAAAATAATGTTTTACACCTTATTTCTTCATTTCCTTACTTTTCAACATTTGGGCAACATTAGGAAAAGAAGACTTTGTAGCCAAAATGTTGAAAATATGGGCTAAAACGTAATTTTCATCATTTTTCACTCAAATTCCACATTTCAGCTACAAAATAATGTTTCCTTACTTTTGAACATTTGGGCAACATTAGGAAATGAAGAAAAATGACTTTGTAGCCAAAATGTTGAAAATATGGGCTAAAATGTAATTTTCATAATTTTTCACTCAAATTCCACATTTCAGCTACAAAATAATGTTTTACACCTTATTTCTTCATTTCCTGACTTTTAAACATTTGGGCAACATTAGGAAATGTTGCCCAAATGTTGAAAATATGGGCTAAAACGTAATTTTCATCATTTTTCACTCAAATTCCACATTTTAGCTACAGAATAATGTTTCCTTACTTTTCAACATTTGGGCAACATTAGGAAATGAAGAAATATGAATTTTTAGCCAAAATGTTGAAAATATGCGCTAAAACGTAATTTTCATCATTTTTCACTCAAATTCCACATCTCAGCTACAAAATAATGTTTTACACCTTATTTCTTCATTTCCTTACTTTTCAACAGTTGGGCAACATTAGGAAATGAAGAAATATGAATTTTTAGCCAAAATGTTGAAAATATGGGCTAAAACGTAATTTTCATCATTTTTAACTCAAATTCCACATTTCAGCTACAAAATAATGTGTTACACCTTATTTCTTCATTTCCTCACTTTTCAACATTTGGGCAACATTAGGAAATGAAGAAAAATGACTTTGTAGCCAAAATGTTAAAAATATGGGCTAAAACGTAATTTTCATCATTTTTCATTCAAATTCCACATTTCAGCTACAAAATAATGTTTTACACCTTATTTCTTCATTTCCTTACTTTTCAACATTTGGGCAACATTAGGAAATGAAGAAAAATGACTTTGTAGCCAAAATGTTGAAAATATGGGCTAAAACGTAATTTTCATCATTTTTCACTCAAATTCCACATTTCAGCTACAAAATAATGTTTCCTTACTTTTCAACATTTGGGCAACATTAGGAAATGAAGAAATATGATTTTTTTAGCCAAAATGTTGAAAATATGGGCTAAAACGTAATTTTCATAATTTTTCACTCAAATTCCACATTTCAGCTACAAAATAATGTTTTACACGTTATTTCTTCATTTCCTTACTTTTCAACATTTGGGCAACATTAGGAAATGAAGAAAAATGACTTTGTAGCCAAAATGTTGAAAATATGGGCTAAAACGTAATTTTCATAATTTTTCACTCAAATTCCACATTTCAGTTACAAAATAATGTTTTACACCTTATTTCTTCATTTCCTTACTTTTTAACAGTTGGGCAACATTAGGAAATGAAGAAATATGAATTTTTAGCCAAAATGTTGAAAATATGGGCTAAAACGTAATTTTCATCATTTTTCACTCAAATTCCACATTTCAGCTACAAAATAATGTTTTACACCTTATTTCTTCATTTCCTTACTTTTCAACATTTGGGCAACATTAGGAAATGAAGAAAAATGACTTTGTAGCCAAAATGTTGAAAATATGGGCTAAAACGTAATTTTCATCATTTTTCATTCAAATTCCACATTTCAGCTACAAAATAATGTTTTACACCTTATTTCTTCATTTCCTTACTTTTCAACATTTGGGCAACATTAGGAAATGAAGAAAAATGACTTTGTAGCCAAAATGTTGAAAATATGGGCTAAAACGTAATTTTCATCATTTTTCACTCAAATTCCACATTTCAGCTACAAAATAATGTTTTACACCTTATTTCTTCATTTCCTTACTTTTCAACATTTGGGCAACATTAGGAAATGAAGAAATATGACTTCTTTTCAATGTTGCCCAAATGTTGAAAATATGGGCTAAAACGTAATTTTCATAATTTTCACTCAAATTCCACATTTCAGCTACAAAATAATGTTTCCTCACTTTTCAACATTTGGGCAACAATAGGAAATGAAGAAAAATGACTTTGTAGCCAAAATGTTAAAAATATGGGCTAAAACGTAATTTTCATCATTTTTCATTCAAATTCCACATTTCAGCTACAAAATAATGTTTTACAACTTATTTCTTCATTTCCTTACTTTTCAACAGTTGGGCAACATTAGGAAATGAAGAAATATGAATTTTTAGCCAAAATGTTGAAAATATGGGCTAAAACGTAATTTTCATCATTTTTCACTGAAATTCCACATTTCAGCTACAAAATAATGTTTTACACCTTATTTCTTCATTTCCTTACTTTTCAACATTTGGGCAACATTAGGAAAAGAAGATTTTGTAGCCAAAATGTTGAAAATATTAGCTAAAACGTAATTTTCATCATTTTTCACTCAAATTCCACATTTCGGCTACAAAATAATGTGTTACACCTTATTTCTTCATTTCCTTACTTTTCAACAGTTGGGCAACATTAGGAAATGAAGAAATATGAATTTTTAGCCAAAATGTTGAAAATATGGGCTAAAATGTAATTTTCATCATTTTTCACTCAAATTCCACATTTCAGCTACAAAATAATGTTTTACACCATATTTCTTCATTTCCTTACTTTTCAACAGTTGGGCAACATTAGGAAATGAAGACTTTGTAGCCAAAATGTTGAAAATATGGGCTAAAACGTAATTTTCATAATTTTTCACTCAAATTCCACATTTCATCTACAAAATGTTTCCTCACTTTTCAACATTTGGGCAACATTAGGAAATGAAGAAAAATGACTTTGTAGCCAAAATGTTAAAAATATGGGCTAAAACGTAATTTTCATCATTTTTCATTCAAATTCCACATTTCAGCTACAAAATAATGTTTTACAACTTATTTCTTCATTTCCTTACTTTTCAACAGTTGGGCAACATTAGGAAATGAAGAAATATGAATTTTTAGCCAAAATGTTGAAAATATGGGCTAAAACGTAATTTTCATAATTTTTCACTCAAATTCCACATTTCAGCTACAAAATAATGTTTTACACCTTATTTCTTCATTTCCTTACTTTTCAACATTTGGGCAACATTAGGAAATGAAGAAATATGAATTTTTAGCCAAAATGTTGAAAATATGGGCTAAAACGTAATTTTCATCATTTTTCACTCAAATTCCACATTTCAGCTACAAAATAATGTTTTACACCTTATTTCTTCATTTCCTTACTTTTCAACAGTTGGGCAACATTAGGAAATGAAGAAATATGAATTTTTAGCCAAAATGTTGAAAATATGGGCTAAAACGTAATTTTCATCATTTTTCACTCAAATTCCACATTTCAGCTACAAAATAATGTTTTACACCTTATTTCTTCATTTCCTTACTTTTCAACATTTGGGCAACATTAGGAAAGAAGAAATGATTTTGTAGCCAAAATGTTGAAAATATGGGCTAAAACGTAATTTTCATCATTTTTCACTCAAATTCCACATTTCAGCTACAAAATAATGTTTTACACCTTATTTCTTCATTTCCTTACTTTTCAACAGTTGGGCAACATTAGGAAATGAAGAAATATGAATTTTTAGCCAAAATGTTGAAAATATGGGCTAAAACGTAATTTTCATAATTTTTCACTCAAATTCCACATTTCAGCTACAAAATAATGTTTTACACCTTATTTCTTCATTTCCTTACTTTTCAACATTTGGGCAACATTAGGAAATGAAGAAATATGAATTTTTAGCCAAAATGTTGAAAATATGGGCTAAAACGTAATTTTCATCATTTTTCACTCAAATTCCACATTTCAGCTACAAAATAATGTGTTACACCTTATTTCTTCATTTCCTTACTTTTCAACATTTGGGCAACATTAGGAAATGAAGAAAAATGACTTTGTAGCCAAAATGTTAAAAATATGGGCTAAAACGTAATTTTCATCATTTTTCATTCAAATTCCACATTTCAGCTACAAAATAATGTTTTACACCTTATTTCTTGATTTCCTTACTTTTCAACATTTGGGCAACATTAGGAAATGAAGAAAAATGACTTTGTAGCCAAAATGTTGAAAATATGGGCTAAAACGTAATTTTCATCATTTTTCACTCAAATTCCACATTTCAGCTACAAAATAATGTTTCCTTACTTTTCAACATTTGGGCAACATTAGGAAATGAAGAAAAATGGCTTTGTAGCCAAAATGTTGAAAATATGGCCTAAAACGTCATTTTCATAATTTTTCACTCAAATTCCACATTTCAGCTACAAAATAATGTTTTACACCTTATTTCTTCATTTCCTTACTTTTCAACAGTTGGGCAACATTAGGAAATGAAGAAATATGAATTTTTAGCCAAAATGTTGAAAATATGGGCTAAAACGTTATTTTCATAATGTTTCAATCAAATTCCACATTTCAGCTACAAAATAATGTTTTACACCTTATTTCTTCATTTCCTTACTTTTCAACATTTGGGCAACATTAGGAAAAGAAGACTTTGTAGCCAAAATGTTGAAAATATGCGCTAAAACGTAATTTTCATCATTTTTCACTCAAATTCCACATCTCAGCTACAAAATAATGTTTTACACCTTATTTCTTCATTTCCTTACTTTTCAACAGTTGGGCAACATTAGGAAATGAAGAAATATGAATTTTTAGCCAAAATGTTGAAAATATGGGCTAAAACGTAATTTTCATCATTTTTCACTCAAATTCCACATTTCAGCTACAAAATAATGTTTTACACCTTATTTCTTCATTTCCTTACTTTTCAACATTTGGGCAACATTAGGAAATGAAGATTTTGTAGCCAAAATGTTGAAAATATGGGCTAAAACGTAATTTTCATCATTTTTCACTCAAATTCCACATTTCAGCTACAAAATAATGTTTTACACCTTACTTCTTCATTTCCTTACTTTTCAACAGTTGGGCAACATTAGGAAATGAAGAAATATGAATTTTTAGCCAAAATGTTGAAAATATGGGCTAAAACGTAATTTTCATCATTTTTCACTCAAATTCCACATTTCAGCTACAAAATAATGTTTTACACCTTATTTCTTCATTTCCTCACTTTTCAACATTTGGGCAACATTAGGAAATGAAGAAAAATGGCTTTGTAGCCAAAATGTTAAAAATATGGGCTAAAACGTAATTTTCATCATTTTTCATTCAAATTCCACATTTCAGCTACAAAATAATGTTTTACACCTTATTTCTTCATTTCCTTACTTTTCAACATTTGGGCAACATTAGGAAATGAAGAAAAATGACTTTGTAGCCAAAATGTTGAAAATATGGGCTAAAACGTAATTTTCATCATTTTTCACTCAAATTCCACATTTCAGCTACAAAATAATGTTTCCTTACTTTTCAACATTTGGGCAACATTAGGAAATGAAGAAAAATGGCTTTGTAGCCAAAATGTTGAAAATATGGGCCTAAAACGTCATTTTCATAATTTTTCACTCAAATTCCACATTTCAGCTACAAAATAATGTTTTACACCTTATTTCTTCATTTCCTTACTTTTCAACAGTTGGGCAACATTAGGAAATGAAGAAATATGAATTTTTAGCCAAAATGTTGAAAATATGGGCTAAAACGTAATTTTCATAATGTTTCACTCAAATTCCACATTTCAGCTACAAAATAATGTTTTACACCTTATTTCTTCATTTCCTTACTTTTCAACATTTGGGCAACATTAGGAAAAGAAGACTTTGTAGCCAAAATGTTGAAAATATGCGCTAAAACGTAATTTTCATCATTTTTCACTCAAATTCCACATCTCAGCTACAAAATAATGTTTTACACCTTATTTCTTCATTTCCTTACTTTTCAACATTTGGGCAACATTAGGAAATGAAGAAATATGAATTTTTATTTTAGCCAAA